>NC_058406.1:95546995-95706717 GCF_002201575.2 Neomonachus schauinslandi | reverse complement strand
GATGAGTGTGTCTCATGGACAAGTGTGTCTCACAAACAAGTGTGGATGTCTCACAGACAAGTATGAGTATCTCACGGATGAGTGAGTGTGTCTCATAGGCAAGTGTGGGTGTCTCACAAATGAGTGTGCCTCACAGGCAAGTATGGGTGTCTCACGGACAAGTGAGTGTATCTCATGGACAAGTGTGGGTATCTCACGGATGAGTGTGTCTCACAAACAAGTGTGGATGTCTCATGGACAAGCGTGTCTCACAAACAAGTGAGTGTGTCTCACAGACAAGTGTGAGTGTCTCACAGACGAGTGAGTGTGTCTCACAGGCAAGTGTGGGTGTCTCCCGGACAAGTGAGTGTGTCTCACAGACAAGTGTGGGTTTCTCACGGACGAGTGTGTCTCACGAACCAGTGAGGGTGACATTTTACTGGGATCCTTACATTCAAGTATAGCCCGTTCCTTATCCCTCACCAATTGAAAGATGACCTGCCTGCCTTTTTTAAAAGCCCTAGAACACTGTGTGTCTGTTAGGCCAGGATTTTTCTTGGTCTGTCTCAGAACTATAGATCTTTAGCTTGTCTTTATTTCTGAAGTTACATCTGAATTGCATTATAGACTAATGTGCTGTAACACTGCTTGACCTATTGCTTGGAAAACATACCACACACTGAGAGGAAAAGGCTAGCTCAAGAGTTGCTGAGGACATTTAATCCTATAAAGCAAGTAGAAGGAAGGACTTGGATCCGAGTTAGCATTCACTGGCAAGGTTTTGTTTTCATTCATGTGTTCCTTCCCAGGTGGTCACCCGAGGTCTGTGGCAGGTTAGAAACCTTGCTAGGTGCTGGTATTACCGAAAACAACCTTGGACTCCAACCAACCTGAGAGTCCTTTTTCCCCAATTCTTCTGTCTGCTCTTAGTCCCAAGTATGGGAATGGCAGGCAAGGAAAGGCCAAGAGCAGAGCTGAAATGGATCTTTTTCTTGTGGTTTAAGGATCAGCCAGTTGGAACCAAGGAGATGTTTTCTTAGGGTTGCAGAGAAGTTTGAAAAATGATTAGATTGTTTTTGGCACTGAAATGTAGATTATAGATATATCATTAGTATTACTAAGTCGATAGGCTCTAGTACGAGGACTGTTATTTAGCAGTACATTCTTGCAAAAGTGTGCTGCCCTCAGCTCTGTACTGGAAGGCTGCTATGTTTAGATGTCTTATCTCCCACCATTGGTGTTCTAATTACCCATGCTTTGAAAACCTCTCTGCGGTGTTGGCATTGCACAGCTCATCAATCTAGTCAGGTAAATACCATGCAGATGGTGGCCAGCCACACACACCAAGAGACCATGCACATTCGTAGCAAATGCTCCTTGATTCTGAAGCTCAAGGTCAGCCAACCTCGGTGGTTTCTTCCTTAAGCTGCCTGACTCTCTGGAGAAATGTGAGGGTTTTGTAATTTACCTCAGAAATCTCCCAAAGAGCCAGAGGACCATTTATCTTTTAGAGAAACGTGGCAGGGCACTTTAGAATTGTTAGCATTGAAACTTTCAGTCAAAAAGAATAGCAGTTTTGCTGAACCTTAATGTCTTCCTAAGTCCTTGGTGCCAGATGCGCTATTTTCCTATTGGACTTGCCAAAACCACTAAATAGTTAAAACACATCCAATCATCTCTATATGGCCAAAATTGAATTCCACCCCCCCCCCCCCCCGCCACAAAAAAAGAGCTCCTAGTCAGCAAACCTCATGGTCATGTTCCATACTAGAAAATTTCTGACTAGTCTAAAAATTAGGAAAACAGACTTACAACACAAAAGACTTCAAATTTCTTTTTTGCATACAGGCTCAGAGTGAGAACTACCAGAGAAAGGAGAGAATCAAGGGGGAAAAGTCACAGCAATGAAAATCACAGCAAGAGCACCAACTATTATTATTACTATTATTATTCCCTCAACTACACACTCTTAATGCCCAACATCCCCAGTGAGTTTTCTCAGCACAGAACTCTGGCTGGCGGAAGCTGGGAGAAAGGAAGCTGCAGTTCACGCCAGATGCTTGGGCATCTTTGATGTGGCTTAAGCTGCTCTTGGGACTAGCCATTGCTTCCGAGCTCATGCAAGGAATGGTCCAAGAGGTCTTTTTGGTCGAGCATCCCCAAATCTTTGGTATTAAAATTGCCCGCAAATAATCCTTGGGTTTAATAATAAGCTACCCATAGCTCCAACCACCAAACAACATTTTAAGTGGCACACAAGGAGTAAAAAGAAAACCTTCCAATTCACGAACATCAATTATATCTAGACAGGTGGCAGGACAGAGGGTGGAGAGTCTGGAAGCTGTATTCTTGTTGCCTAAATGTGACCACGTCTGCACTTTACATTTTCTGAGATATATTACTTTCTTGATACTGTCTCTAAATTGCTAGCTCATCAAAGCCAATGTCAAGCTTCTTGTTCCTCCTGTGTAGCAGTTGTTCTCAGTCCTGGCTTTTTCCTTGGGATCACCTCGGGAGCTTTACAAAATGCTGATCCCCAGGCAGCACTCCGGAACAGTTAAGCTGTAATCTCTGGAGAGGGGACATGTGTCAGGAAGCTCCTTGGGTGATTCCAGTGATCAGCCAGGGTGGAGAGCTACTGTGGTAGAGGATTTGGGGGGAGGAGGGCAGTGGAAAGGGGAAGCTAGGAGGTAGATGAAATCTTCCACAAAGTTCAAGCATGGAGGACTTGGCAGGATGCTGACCGACAGTTAGCAGGTTGCAGTTGCTGCAGCTGATGCCCATCACTCCCTGATAACTCTCCAGCAGAGGTTTAGTCAAACTATATATTAAGTTGGATTTTCAACTATTTGCCATTGTCTAAGCTTCTTAGCTGAAACTGACCAAAAGATCTCATTGAGACCTTAAGAAAGTGAAGGGGACACTGAGGTAGGCAACAACAGAGAGCTATTCAAGTAGGCTTAACCTCATGGGGTCCTCAGAAGAACCTCTAGTTCTAGCTAACTTGATGCTGGTTGGTCTGGGGTTCTGGGGTCATGGTATAGACATAAGACGGATTATAATATGGAAAGTTCCAGTCAAGCAGGCAGTCCACAGTAGTAGACTGACTCTGGGTTGATCCTCTCACTTGGCCCTGGATCCCTCACCCCATGGGGAGATTGCAGATGGAGGAGAGCCAGAGTAGACCCTCTAAAGCAGTGATTCTCAAGCTTAGGTGTGCACAGAATCACCGGAGGGATTGTTAAAACACAGATGACAGGGTCTCACTCGGCATTGCTAGGTCTATGGTGGAGCCTAAGCATTTGCACTTCTAATAAGTTCTAAGATATTGCTGATACTACTACAGCCCACACTTTGCGAATCACTGGCTTAAACATGAGATCCTGGACAGACGAGGGTTGTCCTGGTCTAGAAGAGGTACACCAGACTTCAAGAGTATTCCATCATGCCCTGGAAGAAGGAATAGAACATGGGTCTGCAATGAACTTGGCTTTATTTTCGTGCACTTGTAAAAGGGTGAGAGCCATCTGATTAAGTGATTACCTCATGAGAACAAAGAGAGTTTTAAAATAGATAGGCATTTGGGTTGCTTGTCCCTCATATCTTTGCATTAGAAATTGGTAATATTTAAATCAGACTTAATTTTAGAGCCCCAACCTTCACTAGCATAAGGCTAAACACAATGACAGCCGCATCTATGGAAATCATTTAGTGTTTCAGTATTCTGGACAGGGAATTGTTCTCTCCAGCAGCAAACTGTCTATACCTACACTGAACAAGAGAAGGTCAAGGGCATCGGAGATGCTAGACAGGGTCTCAAAGATAGCACCCAGGCACCTAGATTGGCAGATGACCCTGGTGCACCAAGGTGGCTTGGCCCAGATAGCATCTATAGGGCCAGGGAACTTTTTGTGATAGGTCTGGAGCAAACCCCCAAGAAGACAGTTCTACCTAGAAGTTGTGGGATTTTTTAATTAAGATTGACCTTCTCTCATAGCAGGAGGGGAAGAATGAAGGGGGGGAAATCGGAGGGTAGACGAACCATGAGAGACGATGGATTCTGAAAAACAAACTGAGGGTTCTAGAGGGGAGGGGGGTGGGAGGATGGGTTAGCCTGGTGATGGGTATTGAGGAGGGCACATTCTGCATGGAGCACTGGGTGTTATGCACAAACAATGAATCATGGAACACTACATCTAAAACTAATGATGTAATGTATGGGGATTAACATAAGAATAAAAAAATTTAAAAAAAAGAAGATTGACCTTCTCTCTCCTTCTTATCATCTAAACTGGAGGCCATCCTGGCTTGTAATAGAATATCCAGAATTTTTCTAGAGAAAGTCACTCTTACTTCCCTGGTTGTTCCGTAGAGGCAAAGTGTCACACAGGAAATAACATGAGTGGGCAGGCCACTGCAGTGAGCTCTGCAAGCTCGTAAGCACCTACTGCTGTACAAGACCCATCACTATTCCTTTCCCCAAGCCCCCTTTGAGCTGTGTTGAATCTCTAGCCAATTCTTGAGCTCTGGGGAATCTGTGATGCCCTTCCTTCCTTTCTTCCCTGATGAACTTCTATTCATCCTTAAGAACCCTGCTCAGATGTTACATCCTCCATGAACCTATGTCTCTGGTTAATCTGGACAGATAAAACTAGTTCCTTCTTTGATTAATTTCCATATCGTGTCAAATACACATCATACTTATCACACTGTACTTCAAATGCATGTTCATGTGTTTGCCTTTCCTCACCTCTAGATTATTTGCTCTTGGAAGTTAAGTATTATGTTATATTCTTCTTTGTGTCCTTAGCACCTAATGTAGTGGTTGGCACAAGGCCTGCAAGTTTTACTGTTTAATTAATGAAAAAAAATAATTCTAGTGTTTGGGTGGGAGAAACATTACTTAAGAATCCAGTAGGGATACAGACTGGAAAATATGAATTGACCTCATAGAATCACAGATGATCAGGGATGGAGACCTTAGTTATCATCATAGCAGTTCCTTGTCCTGTGGAGAAGGAAGCTCAGAGATGCTTAAAGATCGTAAGTGGTTTATCCAAGAATCAGAGTGAATTGGACCAGGATGCAGCTGGGTTCCAGTCTAATGGTCAGTCAGTCTTGGACAAATGCCCAGATGAAAAATTTGTGGACTGGATCTAGACCTTCTTTCCTAGGAGTGATGGAACCAGGCCCCAAAATGCCCACCTATTACCTGGGGACATGCCGTTCTCCCTCTCCAGTGCTAAACCCAACTCTGAGAGAGCATGGCAGTGTACTTTGCCACAGAATCTAACATTTTTAAAGGGTGTTTAGGTAAATTTCCATCTCTAGACTTGAACCCCAATTGATTATTGGAAGGTTTTTCTAGTATTGCTGAGGCAAAAGGATATTTTGAGCAGAGTGGTAAGGAAGAGGAATGGAAACATCCCAGTCCTTAATTTTATGATTTCTAGCAGCAGGAAAAACACTCCAGATGCTCTTTCAACCTCCCTGTCCACTACCTCCTCTATGTAATTAGGGACTTGGTGGCTTCATTGACATTTCCTTCTGTAGTACAAGATGAGAGAGGGTTGAAGGAAGATAAGTGGTGGGGGTCCACACTGGAAAAAACATGATAGGGAAAGGGGTTTTTGGAATTGGAGAGAGAATACAAACAGGAAGGATACAGATGTCATCTAGAAATTTTTTTTGGGGGGGGGTACTCAATCCTTCACAAGTTCTACAATAGACATAATAGTTCATTCATTCATTCATTCATTAAAAATGTCATTCTCCTGCTTAAAGCCCTCCACTCCCTTCCCGTTACCCTTAGGATAAAACCATAGCTCCAGCTATGTCCTTGCAGACCTGGTTCCTTTTACCTCCTCATTTCATTTCCCTATGTGTTCAGCAATTTTGACTTGTTTCTACCTCAGGGCCTTTGCACTTGCTGTTCCTTTTGCCTGGAAAGTTCTCTCCGTCATTCCTTTTCATCCTTCAGATCTGAAGACCACTTCCTCCAAGAACTCTTCACTGAGCAACCTGTCTACAGGATCTCCTCGCTACACCCCACAGTCCCCCTCTATCATCATACCTTGTGTATTTCCTTCATGACATGTAAAGATTCAGGAGATATATTGTTTATTTATATAAGACTGTAAGCTCCATAAGAGAAGAGACCCTGTCTGTCTTATTCACTGCTGGGTCCCCAGCACCCAGATCAGTGCCTAACAAATAGCAGGGGCTCAGGAAATATTGTTGAATGAAGGAAGAAAGTACTTACGTATACAAGGTTTATAGAAGTGAGAGGCAAATAGAAAACTTCCATTGCTTCTAGGAACTACAACCTAAACTTACAACCTATCTTTTACAAACCTAAAAATACAACCTATTTTTTTTTTCTCATTATATCATCTATATATCTTCTGATTGATAAAATTTGACTTTTGGCATGGTTCTCTGAGAGTCACAACCCAATTCTATGAGAGCTTTCTCTTATCTATCAAGTGGTCAGGTTGTCATATTTGCCACCATAACTCATCTGGATTTTTATCAAAGTACCAACTTGTTCTCAATTGTCAGGACTTTTTCTTCCATATAATTTATCTTAAGTTAGGCTGTCCCAAGTTGGGTCTACTACATCTGCATGTGTGTAATGTACAGAATAATTTCCATTTCATTGCTGGGTTAGGGGTCTGCTGGAGCAGGACCCTGGGTGTGACTGGAAGCACCTCGTTGGGACCCATGGACTGCATCCAGGCAGAAACCAAGTGCTTTGACACAAGAATGGGAGGCAGGTGCCACCGTAGGTCTGTGCAAGGTCAGCCCCTGGCAATTTCAGCAGCTAGGTTCTAGGTCCTTCCTGGGTGCTGATGCTGGTAAAGTTCCAGAACTCGGGGAATAGGGTTTGTCCTATTGGCACATCCCTCCCCTCCTGCCTAGGGTATAGCTATCCATCTGCTAGAGAATATGGTGAAGCACTCATCTAATGCCAGCTCTCTCATCCCACAGAGTCCTGGCCCGTGGTCGTGCTGCAGTCCAGGGGGCTGGATGGCATGCTGGACCCAAGCTCAGCTCAGCGTCCGGGCCCAATAACGGCTTTTCCAAGGGAGCAGCTTTCTGTCCTGGCCACACCGAGGTAAGCACTTGAGGGGCTTCTGCCTCTCCAAGGCTCCTGGCTCTGGAGCATCCAAGACAGCTAGAAATGAGCCCCAAGCTGAAGAAGGAGAGTCACATCTAACTGCTAATCAGCAGGAGCCGGGGGTGGGTCCTAGTGATCCAGCACATGTGGCCCTCCCTAGTCCGACCGGGAAAGAATTCTGCCATGCTTTTAGCTGGCCCCACAGCTTCCAGGGACATGTAAAGAGTCTGAGCTGCCCACCTCTGAAGTAACAGAACACAGGGCCTCCAGTAGACAGACAGAGAACATCAGTCAGAGCCTCCACACAGCTCCTGATCTGTCTGAGCAGGCAACCTCGTGAGATGAAATGTCCTTGATCACTCTCATGCACTTGGCCATGGAATAGAAGGTGGGGAGAGCTCCAGATCTGGGGACAGAGGCCAGCACTGAGTTCCACTGCCACTGGGTGTGTGCCCACATCAGGGTACTTACTCTTACTGCCTCTCTGTTTTCTCCTCTGTACAATGGGAATAATAAGGCCTCCTCCCAGGTTTGTTGTGATGGTTAATGAGGTACTTATGCCCAATAAAGGATAATGATGATAATTATGATCTCCCTGCATTCATTTTAAGATGTGTGTCTAAGACTGCAGACCAGTAGATCCCGTTCCCAATAAAGCCATAGTGCCTGTACCCGCTAGTGCTTTCTGGCTATGTATTTCTATCATGGGCATTTTAAGTGCTTTTGGACCAAATCTACCTGATGCCCAGAAACCTGATAAACCAAATATGAAAATAATCGAATATCCAGGTATTCCCCAGTGTCCGGATTTGTGGCATGAGGAAGGTGAAACTTACAATCTGTTGAATGGAATTCTCGTTTTGATGTTGGTGAATGAGTAAGTGTAGCCATGGGTTCCAGTGAGTGGGGCCTTGGAGCTCTCTCCTCTGGAAGGTACTGAGGCTGAGCGATGCCAAGGCGGAGCCTGCCACTCACTAGCTGCAGAACCCTAGGTCACTCAGACTCCCTGACACCCGTGTCTCTCCTCTGTCTAGTTCAAGGATTGGACTAGATCGCTGGTTCTCAAAATTCAGTCCCCACCCAGCAGCATCAGTATCACCTGGGAGCTTGTGAGAAATGCAGATTCTTGGGCGCCCAACAGTCTGCAGTTTAGCAGGCCCTCCAGGTGATTCTGATGCCCTGAACCTCTGGACTGGATCATCTCTGCTGTCCTTTCCAGTCCAAGCTTCCCGCGGGAGATGCCAGCAGAAGCACTCCCTGGGTTCTATCCTGGCAATGCTATTCTCTGTTGTGACCTCAGGGGTACCTCCCTGGGGAGCTGAGGAGCCACAGAATGCCTCTCACACTCCACACAGTTCCTGACAACTGGGGGTGTCCCAGTCTTTACAACTGAAGACAGCAGCATGTTTACATTTAGAGCAAGGCCAAGTGTACAGCGAAAATGACCTTTGACCCACTCTCATAACGTGGCTGGAGGAGGAGGCTGGATTTCCTCAGCCACAGGAACTTGGCCTCACTAACACTAGTGACCAGTTCACTGACCCGATCTCTGGGCCCAGAATCACTAAAGCTCTAGGCACCACCCCTCTGAGGCAGGAATCATCATACTCCCCGGATAGAGAAGCTCCACGGCCGCGGTCTCCAGGTGCTGTCAGCCCTCTGAGCCACAGGAATGTGGGCCAGTTGCTTAGCTCCGTCCAGCAGCTTCATCACCTCATCAGGTGCAGCCCGAGTCTGCGTGAAGATCACTCACCTAGTGCAGGAAATTTCTGTCATGATTGGAGCATAGGAACCACTGGAAACCCACAGAATGTACCACTGGTCCAAGACAGGGCACAAAAGTGGGGGAGCCCTGAATAAAAGGCACCCCCCCCCCCCCACACACACATACTCTTAATCATTTATCCTCCACTCAGGCTAGGAGCAGAACAAATACAGAACATTCAGCAGTGACACAGAACACGTTCCAACATGCAAGCCCCTAACGGCATCATCCCCAGCAGATCACTCAGCTTACAGGGCTCTGCTTAGTGAAGCCTCGGTGAGGACTGTCATGTCTTCAAGAGAAAGGCTTCAAAGCTTGTTCTTAAAAATAAATAAATAAAACTCACTCCCTGGTTCATGTCAACCAAGAAGAGAATGTTCTCTTATAAACTGCTTTTGTTCATTATATCACTAGAATAGAAATCACACTTGTTTTTTCTTTTCTTTATTTCTCCATTGATGATTTTTTAAAAGAAAGTCTTATTTAATTTAAAAAGAAATAGCTGAAGGGGATTAAAGAGTACACTTATCATGATGAGCACTGAGTAATGTATAGAATTGTTGAATCACCATATTATACACCTGAAACTCATATAACACTGTTAACTTTACTGGAACTACAATAAAAAGCTTAATGAAAATGAATAAATAAAAATAAAAATATTTGATAATGTCACTGCATTATGAGAAAATGTCAGACATGGCAATATTCTCACTTAAAAAAAAGCTAGGAAGTATATTTTAAACATAAATAAAGTTTTTAAAAAAGATCATGGGGCATGCTATTATGGGTGAGTCAGTTAAAAAAAACTTTTATGAGAGATATATTTGCAACATTTTCAAAAATCTTAATGAAGCAATCTGTCCCTGATGCAAATCTCCACTGTGATGAAATGCTGTCCGCTACCATGCATTATCCTGACAGCGAATCAAGAAGTCACAGTTGATGTTAAGAACTTTGTGAGATCAATTCAGTAGAACCTGCAGAGTGCCAGGCAGAGCAGCAACCTGCATAGCTGCTTAAGGTTGAAGCATGTCCGAGCTGGAAGATTCCTTAAGAATCAGCAGTCACATGGAGCAGTGAAGGAGCACAGAAGCAAGGGACTCGTCTGCACACTAACTGATTCTCACAGCCGGAGCCACCTGTGAACACTAGGTCACCTGGACACAACGAAGATGAACTGGATGCTTTTCTGCCTCCAGGGAGTTTGCCTGGAGGTGGGAGAAGATGAGAACACAACCGCCCTAAGACAACATTAAGGAAATGCTTTACAGAGGTGGAGAAGGGAGAGAGTCTCTGTAGAAATAGAAAAAGGTCCCGCCCTCCCCAGTGCAGGTGGTATTTAAATTGGGTGTTAAAGGGTGATGGGAAGGACTCCAACCAACAGAGGTGGGGAGCAGAAAAGGCACAGGGAGGACAAGGGGGAGTATGCCTGGCATAGAAGAGTCTGAACCAAGGACAACTACTCACCACTGGACCCTCTGGGCGGGTGATGTGACCAGAGCGGTGCTTCAAGAGGTTAAATGGGGTGGCTAGGGACAGTAGGGCACTGGAAGAAGAGAGATGAGGGTCCAGAACATCAGTTGGGAGACGGTTCTGTGACCTGAACTAGGAACAGGAGGTGAGAATAGAAAGCACAATTTCAAGAGATGCTACTGGGGAGCAAAACGCAAAAGGCTGGGGTGAGGAGGGCCGGGAGGAAACAGCAGAGGCCAGCGATGAGCTGAGGTTTGGAGCTGGTGAGCAAAGGGATGGTGGTTCCAGTACCAGAATAAAGGAAAATGTTGGAGAAACACATTTAGGAGGGTGGGGTGCAGGGAGATGTCCACAAGTGATAGCAGCTGGGGAACTACGTCATAAGCCGTCAAGCGGTCCAAAATGGGACTGCTGCTGTTGAATACAGGGAGGGCAGTGAGTGATCAACCGAGGAGTAGGAGTGTGAAGATTTTTGCTTGGGATGCCTTGCGTTTAAAATGTCAGTATCCGTGGAGAGTTGCTGGAGGTTCAGAACTGGCTTTCAAAAGAGCAGTTGGGCTAGAGATCCCGGTATGGGCATCAATCCCACAGAAGTCTCAGCTGACTCCTTAGAAGAGGATGAGCTTACCAAAGGGGAGACTGGAGGAGGAGGTGGGAATCTCTCTCTGGTTATGGGAAATAGGGAGCAGGATGTCCCTTATTACCATCAAAACCCTAAATTTTAGTGGTTTCCTTTTTCCATTTCCCCATCCAAATTCTAAGTGTTAACTAATTTGGATATAAACAGACGAATTTTCAGTTTCATGTCTTCTCCCTTCTTCTATCTGATGAGAGATACCATGTATTGAGAAGAAAGAAAAGGAGCAAACCAAGGGGCTTGACTTAGCTGCCAACCAACCGAATGATCGGTTCTGTAGCAGTTGGCTGGACAATTATCTGCCACACCATTAGCCAGCAGAACCAGCGGTGGTCAAAAGCCCAGATGTACCACCACCTCCTCTGCATGGCCGGCTGGAGGACTGGAGTAAACACCAATGTTTTTCAAAGTAACCCAAGAGAAAAGAATTTGGTGGTTTTATTCTTGGTATCTCACCAAAGAGCTGCCTGTTTCCAGCTGGAAAAAAAAGCACAGTATTGAAGAGAAGAATGCATCATTTTGAAACAGATTAGGAACACAGCATGCAGCCATATCATCCACAAAATCCAAAAGAAAGCATGTACCACAATGAAAAGAAGGCAGGGAGTGAGCTTCTCGCACCATCCCCATTCACTGCTTCATTCATTCACCTTATATTTTTGAGGACCTACTGTGTGCCAGCACTGCACATGGCCCCGGAAATATATAACTCCAAACAGCACAGCTTCTAAAGTGCTCTCAAGGTACTCGATTATCCACCACACTAGGAAAGGTGATAAGGTTATGCACAAGCCACCATGAAAGACAAGAGAGGTGCACACCGAGGATGGAGTGACTAGGGCAGGTGGATGAGACACGGCTCTGCACTCCAGGGCCTTGCAGCCAGTGGGGAGACAGGCTCAAATCATCAGGCTTGAAAAGAAGCCCAGTTGAGGCAATGAGTATGCTATGAAAAGGTGTGAATGGAGTAGGCTCAGACAGCAAACAAGCAGCAGTGTGACTGAAGAAGACAAAGTCCGTCATGGTCAACACAGGACATTGGAATGACTCAGAATTAAGTAGATGTGTGCGCACCTTTCAATCCTCGCAAAAACTCTGTGAAATAGTGGTTACAATTTTACCAATGAGGAAACTAAGGCTCAGAAAGATTAAGTGACTTCCCTCTGCTAGCAAGTAGCCAAGCCGGGAATCCAAACAAGGTTTTCTAACCCCAGATCCAATGCAGAATGACCCGTGGGAATGGGAAGAAAAAGGGGGAAAGGATGGAATAGAAAGTTAGAGCACCCTCTCTAGGGGATGTCTCTAACCCTACCAAGATTTAGGGAAGCTTCACAGAGGAGGTGACATTTGATATCCATCCACAGGTGTGACTGGGACCTCCACAGTTAGCTGCCCTAGGAGTGGTCATGGGTGGGCAACTCTGGTACAGTGTGGAGCCCTGTCTGGCCTGTGCTCCAAAGGGGCTTGTACTGTCTCATGGGGACAGATGATTTCTGCCATTTGCTCTATACTCACATAGGAGTAAATAATAAAAAGAAAAGGCATGTTTAAGAATGGAAGACAAGGGCACCTGGTGGCTCAGTCAATTGGGCGTCTGCCTTCCCCCCAGGTCATGATCCCGAAGTCCAGAGATCGAGTCCCGCATCGGGCTCTCTGCTCAGCAGGGAGTCTGCTTCTCCCTCTGCCCCTCCCCCTGCTCATGTTCTCTCTCTCTCAAATGAATAAATAAAATATTAAAAAAAAAAAAGAATGAAAGACAAAGTGAGGGGGAAGGAAGGAAGGGTAGACTGGTTTAGTAAGGGGTCAGCTTTGGGTTCTGTTCCTAGTTGTGCTGATGACTTTAGGCCTCTTGGTTAATTTTCTGTGGATCACTTTCCTTGTATATGAAAGAAAGATGATAAATCCTAACCGAAGTCACAGACTAATGAGAAATTAGAAATGAATGCACTTGAGAAGTTTTAAAATGTCACACAACAAGGAGCTGTTATCAGCATCGATATTTCTAAGTGCTGGCTGGTGGCTGAATAGGCTGGCAATGCCGGTCCCAGAGCTATATACTTTTTTTGCCAAACATGATGCTTCATGGGTTTGTAACAAGGGTTCCAAGTCACCAGATCTCAGAGCTGACCCAGTGGTGCTGTCTGAAGAGGGTGTATTCAGGGCTGAGGCTTCAAGACAAGTCCCCGGCAACCCTTCCCAGGGGAGTCAAGCCGTTGGGCTCGACACAGTGCTAAGGACAGGTGTCAGACACATACTGTCCACCCACAGCTGCCTCAAGGACTCAAAGGACCCTGTATATGGTGCTGCCAAATTCACATGGTGCCAGAGGGCGGAATTTCAGGGGCTCTGTCCCTTCCTGAAAAAGCCCAGCCCGTGAATGGCGTGACCATACCTCCAGGTCATCTGAGCCAGCCCTGTTTACGCCTATTGTCCTGTGTCATTGTGTCCAGCAGCCCCTCTCGCTCTCAAAAGGCTCTCGGTTTGAACGGTAAATTCCAGGGTCACCTTGCCCTTAGACTCCCAGGTGAAATAAACCTCCTTGTGATCCTCCGGGGAGGTCAAGACCCAGAAACTGCCTTTGTACAGAACTTTGCGCCCCGTGGACTAATCCCTGTTTCTGTTTCCTTCCAGGTGCATAGCGTAATGTCCATGTTGTTCTACACTCTGATCACAGCTCTTTTGATCGGCATCCAGGCAGAACCCCATCCCGAGAGCCATGTCCCAGCAGGACACGCCATCCCCCAAGCCCACTGGACTAAGCTTCAGCATTCCCTCGACACAGCCCTCCGCAGAGCCCGCAGCGCCCCAGCGGGGGCAATAGCTGCAAGGGTGGCAGGGCAGACCCGCAACATCACTGTGGACCCCAAACTCTTTAAAAAGCGGCGACTGCGCTCACCCCGCGTGCTCTTCAGCACGCACCCCCCACCTGTGGCGGCAGATACTCAGGATCTGGACGCGGAGGCCGGCGGTGCCGCCTCCATGAACAGGACTCACAGGAGCAAGCGGTCATCGTCCCACCCTGTCTTCCACCGGGGGGAGTTCTCGGTGTGCGACAGCGTCAGCGTGTGGGTGGGGGACAAGACCACCGCCACGGACATCAAGGGCAAGGAGGTGATGGTGTTGGGAGAGGTGAACATTAACAACAGTGTGTTCAAACAGTACTTTTTTGAGACCAAGTGCCGGGACCCCACGCCCGTGGACAGCGGGTGCAGGGGCATTGACTCCAAGCACTGGAACTCATATTGTACCACGACCCACACCTTCGTCAAGGCGCTGACCATGGACGGCAAGCAGGCTGCCTGGCGGTTTATCCGGATCGACACAGCCTGCGTGTGCGTGCTCAGCAGGAAGGCCGGGAGAAGAGCCTGACCTGCAGGACGGCCCCCACCCTCCCCGAGCTCCCCCTCCACACCCTCCTGGGCCCCTCCCTACCTCAACCTGTAAATTATTTTAAATTATAAGGACTGCATGGTAATTTATAGTTTATACAGTTTTAAAAAATCATTATTTATTAAATTTTTGGAAGCATCCCGTGTGCCGGCGCTCCAGTCATTTTCCCCAGTGTGACCCTCTGCAAGTCTTGGGACATTGCAGGGTGTAATCCCCATAGTGTCACCTGGCTGTCACCCTCACCCCACCCCAGCCAGCTCTGCAAACTTCAGGGAAGGCTGACTGGGTTCACAGATTCGCCTAAACCGGACATGATTAGAAAGGGAAGTCTGCTGGATTACAGCTTTGATCTGCCTTCCAGAGCCAAAACTACCTAATCCTTGGATTACCTGGCCCACTGCCCCAATGCATGAGCCTCGGGAAGTTTGTGGAGCCTCGGCAGAAACCGGTCCGCCACCTCAGAGTCCCGGAGGGACTCACCATATAGTGGGAGGAGGCTTGCACCAAAGACCTATGGGGCTGGCTTGTTTTTAGGGGGAGACCTGCTTTTGGCTGAAATGCTGTCTGGAAGAATGGTAATGAAATAATCTCATGAGAGCTGTCATGGTAGATCTGATTTCATGTTCAGACTGCCTTAGGACTAATGGCGGGTCCTCCATTTATCCTCCAGAGGCTTCCTGCAGAAAGACTTCATTACCCAAGAACACATGGGGGCCTCCATCACTCTTGCCACCCACTGAGGCCCCACAGCAGCTTCCAACGGCCCCAACGTTGGCCTGTAACCAGGGGGGCCAGAGACCTTCCCAGAAAGAACTTTTTGATTTCTAATTGGGTGATTTCCACAAGTGACCGAAGGTGGGAGGGGTCAGGAAACTGGAGAGTAGATTGCTGGGGGAGAAAAGAGGTAAACAGAGTGAGAACCGACACAAAAGCCAGGGAGGTGCAGAGGAAAGGTGGGCCAAGCCGGGAGGGAACAGTGACTGCTTGCTCCTCCCTGACAGGGGAGAGTGAACAGGAGAGAGGAGAGGAGAGACAGGTGAGGTGGGGGCCATGGGGCAGAACGAGGAGGAACGTGTGTCCTGTTTACCAGCATCGGTATCCTGGGCCTCCAGAAACTCCAACACCCTGAGTAGTTGTGTTTGGGGGGTGGTAATGCTGATCAACACTGACTACTTCAAGAGCTCCTGGCCAGATATGGGGGTGAGAGACTCCAGGGGCCAGTCTGGAGCAGGGCTCCACCCATCCTCCACCTTCCCCTGTAACTTTTTTATTTTTTCCCTGAAGGCACATTTTTTTCCCCCAGCGGAGAACTTACATTGAAATGGAATTTCTGCTTTCCTAGCCATCCCTTCCTGCCCAGGGTGAAAGGCCTACTCTAGTTTTTAGACTCAAATTGTCCCTCTGATTAAAAAAAAAAAAGCAAATGGTCGTATTCATTCCTCTGTAACTTCGTCTATCCCACCCGCCCCCCAACCCAATCCAAATAGGGCCAATTAGAAACATAGAGAGCTTTGGCAAGTGAGGCATTTGATTAGGGTGAAAAGCATGATGAAATGAGCCCTGTTTTTCCTATCAAAGCTACTGCAGTTGGAATAAAGATTCATGCTCAAGAAACACCAACCAGAACATCGCATGCCGAGATGCTTGGTCAGATAAAGGCTGGGGAGAGGGAGCCCTCCCACCGGCCTGTGTCTGCGGCTTTTTCCCTAGGCTCCAGGGCCCGTGGCCTCAGCCCTCCTGGCTCCACCTGAAGACCGCTCCTGGGGGGCCTTCCTCCTCGGGCTGGCAGTCCTGCGGGGTCCTGGCTATGCGAGGGTGGACAGTGAGGGCGGCATTTCAGAAGCTCCCAGCCCCGAAGAAGCTTCGTTGGTGAGCAGCTACACCAGCATGAAGAGTCTGGGGAGCTCATCCCCGCACTGCAGGCCACTGGGACATCTAAAATACATATTCTGGACTCTCCTGGCCTGTCTGGAGGGAAGGCAGCCTCCAAGTCTCTGAGGAAGGACGGAGGCCAAGGGTCAGGGAAGAGAGTTCCGGAACCTGGACTGGATCGCCCACCGGAAGAACCAAGCAGCACTCGGAGATCTTGGAGGATAGGAGGTTTATTCAATGCCAGCGAGCTCAGAGGAGAGTGGTGTCCAAAGGTCTGAGCGCCGAGCACAAAGGGGGCAATTTATACACTTCTACTTAGGCATACTTGGCACTTTTGGTGCGATCGCGAAGCGGGGCAGGAAGGAGAACCCGGATTGGTGCGTGCAGGAAGCAGAGCGGGGAGAAGAACCCAGATTGGTGCACGTGGGAAGCAGAGCAGGGAGAAGAACCCGGACTGGTGCATGCGCGAAGCGGGGCAGGAAGGAGGACCCGGATTGGTGCGTGCAGGAGGCAGAGCCGGGAGAAGAACCCGGATTGGTGCATGCGTGAAGCGGGGCAGGAAGGAGGACCCGGATTGGTGCGTGCAGGAAGCAGAGCGGGGAGAAGAACTGGGAGGAGCCCCAAGGCAAGGACTGGGACTCTCTCGCTGGCTCGGTCGGCCATCTTAGGACACAGATTTTCCTTATCAAGAGGAGCCCCCCACCCCCACCCCACTAACACCAAGGCCTTCCCCAAAGGCAACAGAGCGCGAGGCCCAGCTCCCGAGTGGCCGTGTGGGAGGCAGTGTTTTCACGCCATGCGCAGGAATATCAGTTTGGCCCAAGAGAGTTGGAGCAGTCCAAAAACAACCCCAAGCCTGGTGGTTGTGCAGCTTGCACTCTGCCCCCACAACCCAGGGGGGGGAGTCTGGCTTCCACACCCACCCCGGCTGCCTCAGAGAGGCTGGCCCAGGTCATCAGGGCACCAGACACTTGAACACATTGATATAATAGCTCACAACCACCCATTATGTCCCCCTGAGGGGCCGCAGCTGCGGAGCCCACCAGGCCTTCCTCCACTCACCACACTGAGATTTCCCGCCCAGTTCCCCCAAAGCCCGGAGAGTCGGAGCGGATCCCCTCCCCTTGGCAGGCAGCTTCCTCCACCGGAAGGCCTCCCTCTAGCATGCCAAAGAAAACTAGTGCAGACCCGGGCTCATCCTCAGCCGGACATAGCCCAGGCCTCCTAGCAAAGCAAAAGTCCTGGTTCTGGGAAATGAGAGCAAGATGGGGCCTGACTCTGGTGTATATTCCAAGTCTGTCCCTCTGACCTCCCCTCCCCCAGCCAGGGCACTAGGCACCCCTAGCTCTGTTTCTGCCACTAGCAAAACACCTACCACAGAGAGACAGATTTTCAGCAGCCAGCAAACGGCTAGCTAGTTTCATCCCCATGAGATATGGGAATGCTCTTCTTCGAAGTCTCACCACTTTCTCCTCTGTATAATCTGCATTATGGGAGAAGGGTCCACCCCAGACCTGGAGGACAGAGGACACAGGGGCAGGGTCTGCCCCTCATGGGCCACATGGTCTCTGCTCCTTGAAGAAAAGGGGGCATTCGGAATGGGGGTGCAGAAGTGAGTGCAAGTGTGGGCTATGAAGATCACAAGGGCCCAACTGGGCAGTGACCTCAGGCTTTCTTCCATGGGCCTGAATGGAAGAGCGGGAGCCCCCAGGCCCCTGGTGCTGAGGAAGCAGCTGGGTGTGATGCCACCGACAAGGGGCACCACATCCTATGCAAGCGCAAGGCAAAGGAATTTATCCTCAACGGAACAATTCCTGTGCTGATTGTAGGAAGGTAACAACTATGCTGGTACTCAGGAAACATTGGTTTATTGGCCAAGGTATCTATCAATCGGGTAAAGGAAACCATCCGGTCCGTGGACGTCATGGAAACTGAATGTGACCATGGCATAGCCAGGCCCAGAAAGGTCAAGAGCAAGGGAGTGGGCTGTGGAGTCAGACAAGCCAGGTACTTCTACTTAGGCTGTGTGACCTTAGGCAAGTTGCTTCACTTCTCTGAGTTTCCATTTCTTCATCTGTGAAATGGGCATAATAGTAGCACTTTCTCAGAGAGCCTAGAGATGATTATAGGAGACAATATGCAAATATACACAAGCACCTGGCACTTCAGAAGTATGTAATAAATTTTAGTTTTGAAAAGCCCAGTTGGCTGCAAAACCCTAAAAGGATGTTAGAACAGGGTGGAGCAGCTTTCAGCAAGGCAAGGCAGTTCATGAACAAAAAGTTTCATAGTTGCCTCATAGGTTCATTCCATGACAGGCAATATTAATAGTGACTGCTAAGCAGTTCATGTGGCTAAGCTCTGAGCAAGCCTCTGGGTTCTAAAACTAAGACCACCTTAAGGAGAGTGCCACAAGTCTGGGCTTTCTGTTTGCATGCCTCACGGCCAGAGGACTACTCCATGGTTCTCTGGGATGTGTTTACTCCTCCAGCCTCTGGCAAGTTTATAAACCATTGGCTCTGAGCATTTCCACGTGTCAAGCACGTGGGATCTGTTTTGTTCCAGTTCACTTGGGTCTGCAACCAAAAAAAGCTGTGACCTTCTCAGCATTCACCTGGGTTTGTGGAGATGGCTCAGGAGGTCCAGGGCCAAGATTAAATTCCTGCAGCAGAAGCCTGAAGAGACTCCCTGCAACCCAGGGCTGCTCCTTAAAATCCAGGATGCGTTCCATCTGTGTTCCCCTTGGCATCCGGCCCGATCTTGCATGTGACAGGCACTCAATCAGTGCCTTAGGGCAGGTAAGAGAGAATTTAATTCCCATCTTCTTCTCCAGCACCCTCACCATTCCCACCCTGTCTGTGCCTACCCTGTGTCAGCAATAAACGGGTTAAGTGGTTAAAGACAAAGTCCTTCCTGAGGCCACTGCATGAGAGTCATCCTAGAAGCTTTCGGAGGTTGGTGTCATGGCAACGAGCATATTCAGACTGCCACGGTCGAATCCGGGCCTCACCATAAGCTTGGCTGAGTGATATCAGACAAATTACCTTATTTCTCTGCACTTCAGTTTTCTTATACAGAAAATATGGATGATAATAATAGAACCTACTTTGTTGAGTAGTAAGACACTTAGTCCAGTGCTTGGCACATTGTAAATTATTGTATTTAAGACATATGTAAATACACACACGACTATATATACATATATGCCCACATACAGACACAACATACAAATACACACACAGAGAGAGCCCTCTCGAGCTAAGAAGCAGCCAGGAAGTGCACCGCCTACACTCACATGCACCCACCCACTGACTTAAAAACACAGAGGGACATACAAATCGGTGCACATAAACATTCGAAACGACAGCTACAGTGGTAAGAAGCAATCGGTGCAAAGAGTAAATCAGGGAAGACTTCCTGAAGGAAACAACTTCGAAAACTGTGTTTGGAAAAAGAAGTTGAATGAAATTATCATTTGCTCTGGGACTTTTCCCAGATTTACAAACAATGTAAAGCCCACCCAAGAGGTTGCCTAGCCCCTAGACGGGAGAGAGAAGAGAGCCACCTCATTCTGAGCTATAGCCTGGCAAAGGAACTAGCTTTTCCTGCAACTATAGACGTTGGGAAAACCCAAGGAAGAATGGTGTGAAATCCTGTGCATGAACACAAGGTCCTTGTATGCTGGCCACAAAATCTTCATCCTCAGCCCAGATGCCAAAGAGCTGATTAAATAGCTTCCTGAAGATGTGACTTCCTCCAGCCTTATCAGCTGGCGTTCCTTAACACCGAAAATAAGTAGGAAAAAGATTGACCCTCCGAGTGGGCACCACGAGCCCCTGGCTCCGGGGACGGACTTGGGCTGGAGGCCCGCTAGCCGCTGGGGCGGACATTCGCTGCCACTGCTCAGGGCCGACTCGGGCCCGGAGGCCTCTCCCTGTTTATCTTGCCCTTGCTATTCCTTTCACTTTGACATAATGAAAGTGCAACTTGCACACTGTCTCGAGATTGCATATGATAATTGGAAACATGTGTCCGAGTTGGCATCCCTTCAAAGGACTTGGGCCGTCTTCTGATTGCAATAGCAATCCCCTGAGCTGGCTCTGCGGCCTTTACATTCCTTCCGCTGCACCTTAGCGCTAACTCTTGCCAGGAGAAGGCTGTTGCAAACGGAGCTCGTTCCTGAGGTTCTGTAGAAGTTGGCACTAACGAGCCGAGCCCCGCCCCCCCCCCCCCCACCCTGGTGCACAGCAGGCAGCTAGGCACCAGCTCTCCCGGCCATGAAATCAAAAACCAGCAGGTCCATTTTCTGTTGAGCACATGGATGGGTCAACACCCGGGTGGGAGCCTGGGTCTTCTGGCCACTGCCTGGGCTTTCAAGGGCTCTGATGCTGGATCCTCTCTGATCCAGCCGGGTGGTTTCTGCTGAAGAAAATACCAAAATGTCTTTATCTTACCAGGAGACCCCTGAGGGAAATACAAACTTGCTGGCGACTCTCCACCTTGATCCCCCAAGCTGGGTGACTGGCAGGAGAGGCTGAGGGGACCGATTTAGTTGGGCAGACACCTCAGCTGCATATCTCTGCTGTGTTAAGTGCCATGTTAGACCCTGAGGAGACAGAGGGTAAGCCAGGTCCCTATCCTCCAGGACCTACATCCAAGGTGGAAACTGACTAGAGCTTTTAGTCTGGATATATTCCCATACCCCACACCACAGCCCATGGGGGCAGGTTCAAAACCCCCCTTGATGTTGGTGGCAACCACCCTGCCCCTCACCTTGGCATCCCTGCCTGCTTGTCCTGACCTGCTCTCACTCCCATCTCGCCCCTACTGAGTTCCAAACTCCTGGCCCATGCCCCTGACCTTGACCCTGCCCTGGGAAGTGCTTCTCAAGCTTTAATGTTCACCTGAATCACCTGGGGATCTGACTCAGCACAGTTGCCCTCCCCTGATGGGGAGAAGTCAGCAAGGAGCAGACTTGGCTCATACATATAATCCTGGGAAGAAAGCAATGGGGGCTCCAACCAAGGCTTGAAGAGGTAGGAACTCATCCCAAAGGGGAGCCAGAGGCCGAGGCAGGGTCACATGAGTCAGGCCTCAAAAGGGTATTTAGAGGCAAGGCAGAAAAAGGGACATCTGGTACACAGCACCAGGCTGGGTCCTACTTGCAGAAAAAGAGTCAGTGACAAGCAAAGCACCACAACAGAGTGTCTCCCTCTCAAGATAAATCTGAACAAGCTCCCGTTCTTCTCTGACCCTCAGTTTCTTCATCTTGATAACAGAGGGATGAAAAGTCATCCTCGACAGTGTGAGACATTCTGGTCTGTCCTAAAACTTCCCCAAGGGGCTGTTTTTCACTGTTTCACACGGGACAGTTTATATAACACTCGATATAGCTATCGGCAATGGTTGTAAAAATGAAAAATGTCTCAGTTAAGTGTGTACAACAAGTAGCTCCCATCGGTCTCAGAATTTGTCTCCCTTCAGCTTTAAATAGATTAATTCCATAGCCCAACCATGTCAGGAGGCACTCGAAGCATTTGAAAACCCCAAACCAGATCTCTTGAGGGCCATATGTGGAGTTTCAACCTCTGGCTCTCACCCTTAAAGGGCAATATACAGTTTATTTACGGCTGTTCATATTTGAAGACTATCATTTAAAAATGACAACCAGTTCTAGTCTTCTCTCTTTAGGTGGCTCCTTTCTGGACCTATGATAGTTGCTGCTGTAATTTCAATCTCTCTTTTACCACTTAAGTAAAAATATCACTATTTGAAGTAAAATATCATGAACACACAAAGAAATGAGGCTTTCAATTGCCCTAAGAGAAGTTTTGATGGAAAAAAATTGCAAAGAATTCAAGCCACCTCAAGTTTATCAGAACAGATGGCCAGTTAGTTCTCTCTGAATTAATAGTTGCTGGAAGCAATAAAATCAAAGAAAATGTTGTATGTGTATACCAGAAATCATATCTTCAGATAACTTAGTGAACCTCTTCGTATTGGTACTTACAGCCTCAGGTGGTAAATATAAATTTATCTCCGGAAAGAATTTTGTTTCAGACACTGTTTGAAGGGTGGTTTGTTGGTTGTTGTTTTTTTTGTTTGTTTGTTTGTTTCCACAACATGATTCTACACAGAACTAGAGCCAGAAGATGGAAATGTGGGCAAAACTCCCTCTAAATCAGTCTTGCTCACTTATTCCAGCAGCCCCTGGATTCAGCACAGGCAGGATTCCAGCTGGAAATGCTATCCATTTGCTGCTGATTTTCTTTTTCTAGTCTTACCTTTCATTTGGGTCACTTTCCTGGTTTTTCTCCACATGTTCCAGGAAGCCTTCCCTCTGTACCTCCCATTAGACAAGACTTCTTCTCCACTGAGAAATCACACGAGCTTAAGATTCATGTCTGGGGAAAGTGATGATAGGACAGAGGTCTATGAGCAAGAGGGCCCAACATACATCAAAGGGTTTGGATGACTTGTGGTAACAGCATGCAAAACTCTGCTCATTGAGAGATTTATTTGACATAGACTTTAATCATGGCTTTATTGAGTTGTGGTTTGAGTGTATTTGGTGAGTCATAGAGGTTTTTAAGAGGAAAGAGCTTTTCAATTGTCTTACTCACTATAAAAGACTTTGTCCCACGTAAAACAATAAAGACACAATTAAAACAGAATGCCCAGATCCCTGTGGCACCAGGGGAGAGTGTCAGAGAAAGAAGGCAATATTTACATCAGAATCCCGGCCGTGCCACTAAATAAAGTAGGCTCAGCCTGGTGACACATGCAGGCCACCTGGAGTAGCCATCGGAGTGGATCTGAGTACTGTTTTCTTTTAACAAAGACACTGTGCACAGTTCAGGTAGCAAGAAGTGACAAGTCCAGGAGAACACACTGAGCAACACTGCCCTCAACACACTCCCACAAGCTACATATTTATTTCTGCCATGTACTTCTGCCCCCCATTCACTGGGGAAAAAAACATCCTATTCCATTAGTCCACTTAGGTCTTAACTCCTAATCTACCTGGTTTGTTTTTTGTTTTTTCATGAATTTCTATTTTGGTAGAGAAAAGGCAAGTATTGCAGGGTGGCTAGAATAGGCTATTAAAGTAGAATTTCTGGGTTCAAATCCTGACTCTCCCATTTACTAACTGTATTGGTCAGCTTGGGCTGCCTTAACAAAATACCATTCACTGGGTGACTTAAACAACACAAATTAATTTTTCTCAGTTTTGGAGGCTGGGAACTCCAAGATCAGTGTGCTGTCTGATTTGGGTTTTGGTACGGGCTTTCCTCCTGGCTTACAGATGTTGCCTTGTCACCGTGTCCTCCCATGGAGGGAAGAGGAAGAGAGAGAGAGGAGGGGCATAATGGGGAGGAAAAGGAAGAGGTCTTATAAGGACACTAACCCTATTGCATCAGAGCCCTACCCTTAGGACTTCGTTTAACTTTAATTTTTTCCCTGGAGGCCCCATTTCCAAATACAGTTACATTGAGAGTTAGGGCTTCAACATCTGAATTTTAGGGGCACATTATTCAGTCCACAGCACTAGGTATGTGACTTTGAGCAAGCTATCTAAGCTTCGTTTCTTCCTCTATAAAAAAGAATGATGACTATATTTATTTCATACTTTGTTTTAGGCAATCAGTATCACCACTATAAAGTGCTTAGCAGAGTGTCAGTTGTCAATATTACCATTTCTCTCACACAGAAGTAAATTCTAAAGCTTCATTCCATCGTGACCAAGAAGAATCAAGGATTCGAGATGGTTAGGGAGGAAAAGAGAACCTGCAAACCAGTTCTTGGAAAGAGAGGCAGAAAAGGAGACAAGAAGGGGAAGTGCTAAGAAAAGAGAACACCCAGTCCACTGTTGGACAGCCTGGATGCTAGAAGTTTCTCCTCGTGTCAAACTAAAAATCTTTCCCCAACATCTCCACCAGTTCACCCAAGTGCTATCCCTGAGAAGTATTCTCTGTAACAACACATGGTGTTGGCCCATGCCCTTTCTGTATGACAAATCTTTGAAAATAGCTATTATGTCCCCCACCTAAGTCTTTTATTTCCCAGCCTAAACATTCCCAGGTCCTTCAATTATCTGTGTATGATAGGGTTTCCAGCCCCCTTACCATCCTGGGCAGCCCTCACTAGACACACTCTAATTTGTCCATGTTTCTCTTTAGATGTGGTGTCCAGAAGGAAACACAATACTACAGATGTGGACTGACCAGCACTAATTACAATGGGACTATTAACTCCTTTGATCCACATAGTATATTTCTATTAATGGAGCCTAAAATTACAAAAAACCTTTCAGCTGCCACATCACTCTATATTTTCATTTTGAGTTTATGGTAAATTATAATTCCTTGGGTTTTTGTTGTGTTTTGTTTTCTTACTATTCCTAAACCAAGACTCCTCCATCTTGCATTTTTGCCAGTGATTATTTAGGTTAAACATAGTGTGGCTGACTAAACGGTGAGATAGAAAGCCTCTGTGGGCGGGAACTATGTCTAACCCGTCATGGTGTTGCAGAGCCTAGCACAGTGCCTGGCTCACTGACATGTTAGCTATGTCTTGTAACAGCTGCCTCCCATCATGATGACAGCTTAAGGCATAAAGGCACCAAGAATGCACCAGGCAAAAGCTTGATCTTTACTCCTAGTTATAGCATTGCCACCCCCTCCCCCCCAAATCCTTATAATGTGTCCCACCCTGGCAACCTGGACTGGAGCACCTCTGACAGTTGTAAAACTTGTGTGAACTCATCCAAACAAGCCCATCTGATGACAAACACAGCAGGGAAGAAAAAGAAAAGAAACCAAGAACAAAAGAAAACCGTGAAACGGGTTGAGTAAAAGAGCATTTGTTCAATCCAGCTCCACTTATAATTGCATTATCCCTCCCACTAGGAGCCCCACCCCTTCTACTTTGGTCACCTGGTGAGAGGAGGAGAGGCCTAGAGCTCCCCCTAGAGGTTAGAGTGTAGGACTGATAAGAGAGATGCTCAATGATTTGAACTATCATTGATCTTGTGTTCTTTCTGAATCCTGATCTGGTGATCCAAAGTACTGATCAATCCTCTCAACCTCCAGAGAACTGTGACTTGAGGAAGAATCAAGCCAACCTGGAGTTTTTAAAAGAAATACCAACATATGTGACCTTGGTCCAAGGAATTCACTGCAAACTCACTTTGTCTGAACATATTTGTTTGCTTGTTCCTGTCAGCTTTGGACCCCAGGCAGCCTCTCACATACTTTCAGGTCTTGAATTTGCTTAACTTGGACTGTAGCTTTCATATTCATTCATTTGTTCATCCAAGCCAAGAGCTGCACAGGAACTGAGAATGCACCAGTAAGAAAAATCGGACATGGGAAAAGAAACATCTCCTTAGAGTCTAGTGAAGAAGAAAGATAATCCACAAATAAATAAAACTGCAGCCATGAGGATTACTACAAATATAAATATGAGGGAACACTGAGCATCACAATAAAGGGGTTTAACCTAGCTGGGGAGGAGGAAGTCATGTGTGAGGTGAGGGATGCGTGTGACCAACCAGGTGAGGATGAAAGTAGAGAAGTTTCCAGGCAGAGGCAAAGCCTTCTGCAAAAAGTCTGGTGGTGAAGAGAGTCCAGAAAGTACTGGAAGCTGAAAAGAGGTCAGCATGACTGGAACGGAATGCAGAACGGGGAGCCTAAAGGAAGATGAGGCCATGGGAGAGAGCCATTTGGCTTGTCACCAAGACCTGCCTCCAGATTAGTTTTGATCTATAACCAGTGCTCCTTAAACTCGATTGTCATAAACCTTTAATCCGCTTTTCCCATCCTGTCTGCCAGGATTTCGTGAACTACATTGTCAAATGCCTTGAGGAAGTCAAAATACTTTCTGTGTATCATGACCCTGAGAAGTTCCATCATGGATCTTAGAGGTAGAACTTCAGGCATAATTAGAGGTTACTTGATTGCTTCTCTTGTTTAACATGGAATGTATGAAAATACTTAAAAGCGTAGGGAAGGAGTCAAAGAGGGAGAAGCTATGGATGCTAGAGAAGCTTTGACATGGGTGAAAAACAAAGTCCTTCCCGAGGAAACACTAGGTGCCTGCCTGATATCTTTCTCTGAAGGGTTTCCCTACTCCTTAAGGATCACATCATTCATCAATGCTTTCCATTTGTTCAATGTTTTTCCTTGTTGGTAAGAAATATCAGCTGGTGACCAAGCAATTTGAAGCTCACTTTCCTTTACTCCTGGACTATTGAACACCAGCTACAAATCTGTAACCAGGCAGTAGCATCCTCTACTTTTATTGTTCTTTCATTTAATCATCTATTCTTTCAACAAACACATATTAAGTTTCTACTATGTGCTAGACACTGGGTGGGGGGAATATGAATAAGACAGAGTATTTGCCCTTGGAGGGCTCACAGTCTAGTGGGAAAACCAAACACAATCCAATTAGTGAGTAATGGAATAGATGTGAATGTGTTAAAAGGTAACATGAGGTAAGAGGAAGCTTTTGACTCTGCTTAAGGAGGCCAGGAAGATGTTTGACAAGAGGGAGAATTTGAGCTGAGGCTCAGAGGATGAGTAGGAGCATACTACAAGGACAAAAGGAAGTCCCAGGCACAGAAAACAGCATTTACAAAGGCAAGGAGGCAAAGGGAAGCATGGGATTCTGGGCAACTGGAGGAAGGTGGCTTGGACAGAGTCCAAGATGTCCTTAGGAGTCAGGAAAGAGATGATGCTGGGAAAGCAGTTAGGAGTCACTCATGATGAACCTTGAACACTGTTCTCTAGAATCTAGATTTTATCTCATAGGCAATGGTAAGCCTGTGAAGCCCCAATTTGCACTTTAGAAGATCGCCCTGGCAGCCATGTAGAGACATAATTTGTAATCATGAAAAGTCACAGAGAATTTTAACTCATCTACACCAGTGACTTGTTGGCCCATATACATTTGGCGGTTCACATGTGGTATTATCTTGAATTATTTGACAGAAAATCTTAACGTTAATGACAATCACAGAATCTCTGAAAAGACAGATAGTGTTGGCTCCGTTCTTCCCAGAGTGTGTTCTACAGAATACTAGCTCTATGGGGGTATTACTAGGTGTTAAATAGTGAGGGCAGGGGGAATATTTGTCAATTATATGTTAGGACATGATACTTTAGGTTACTACCCATAGGGAGTAGAGTGGCCTGCTAGGTAACCCAAAGGAGATCAAGCAAAGAAAGTGTCCCTGCGGTTCTTCAGAAAGCATCAAGGAAGACATAAGGCAGCTAGCTGTAGACACAGTCGTAGCCACTTGCTTCTCTTTCTGCGATTGCTTCCCTTGGACTGGTGCTAAAATGGGCTGATATTGGTGCTTTCTGAGCACACAGCTGCTCATGATAGGAAAAGCTGTTCTAGGGATACAGCAACATGGAGAGACTTCCACATGCTCACTCCCAAGGTCCTTTCCTCAGAAACTCTGTTAGTTCCATGTCAGGGAGGCTGTCCAGGGAACCCTCTGCTCAAAGACACTCACTGTCCTGGTCAAAGACAAACAGTGATAAAAGTCACAGCTCATAATGTCTAAAGAAGAATTTACAAGAACAGACTTGCACGATTTCCAGCTTCAGATGGTGGAGACACTGACTGCCTAATGTCCTCAGTCCAACATTAGTGCTCAGGTTTGGGTAGGAAGAGGGCTTTTCAGGTTTGCTCTCTTCTCTAAAGTCAGTCTCCCTTCCAACTTAGCAAACATTAATCAGACAGTGACTCCATGCCATGTGCAAGGTCCCAGGACCACATAGAAAAACCAGACACTGTGGTCTTGTTGTGGTCAGGGCACTGGCAGCCCTCAG
This sequence comes from Neomonachus schauinslandi, assembly GCF_002201575.2. Taxonomy (NCBI): domain Eukaryota; kingdom Metazoa; phylum Chordata; class Mammalia; order Carnivora; family Phocidae; genus Neomonachus; species Neomonachus schauinslandi. The sequence continues at coordinate 95,678,635 of NC_058406.1, read as the reverse complement.
ACCTAATGTCTGCAGGTTTTGGCCTCTCCTCAGGGTATCTAGAGCCCAAGGAGTACGGGTGGTGGCTTCAAATCAATCCATTGATAAGTATTCATGGCACTATGTTATTCATACCTGGTTCCCACGAGCACAGGTACCCTCCTCTCATCCCTTTGCATCCTCAGAAACTTCATCCCATTGCATTCTTTCCCTCTGGCCTTAGGTGAAGTCTGACATCTCCTGAGGATACCACCCCACCACCACCCTCTCCAGGTTTTCTCAGGCTAAGGTGGGAGCAGAGAAGGAGTGGTATTGGGATCCCCCTACTACCACTGCTTCCAAGGATACCATTGCTTTGCCATGGTGCCTCACTCCCTGTGGACTGCTAAGGTAGTGAAGAGAATTTAAGCAACCATAAGATACAGCTCAGAATCAACAATCACCCTGCCAGTTTTAGCTTCTGTTTTTTTCAAACCTGTTCTCTCTCTCCCAGCAATTACTGCCCTGTGGTAAGCGTCATTATCTCTTGCCTGGAATATTTCAATTGTTTCCTCCCTGATGTGTCTGCCTCCAGTCTCGTTGCCCTCATATCTGCCCTCTCCCTCACCCAGCTCACACTGTTTAAGCCACAAATGTTACTGTCATACTTTCCAAGTGCTTGTGACCTCATAGATGTAGATAAAATTTAGTGAGGGCTTACACTGTGCCAGACCCTGGACCAAGGGCTTCACATGTTACTACTACAGTCGCCATTTTACAGAAGAAGAAACCACAGTTGAGAGAGACTAAGTCAGTCAAGATCACGTGGCGAGTATGTGTCTCAGATGGAATTCTAAGATATAACTGTCCAACTCCAGAGCCTACCCACATAACCACTTGCCACTGAAGAAGACACAGTTAGTGTTCACCAGTATTTCCAGTTCCCTGCTCCCTCCAGGTACAAGGGAGGATTACACTGCCCAGCCTCTATAAAGTTAGGAGTGGCCACTTTACTTACTTTGGTCAATGAGAAATGAGCGGAAGTGATGTGAGTCATGTTCTGGCAGAAGAATCCAAACTCCAGTGTGCAGCTCTCCATACTCTTCTTCCCTGCTGCAGTGACCTCCAGAGCTTTCTGTAGACATGGTGGAATCATAAGAGGGTAGGGCTCTTGTCAGCCTGGTTCCTGAGTGACCAAGTGAGCTGAGTCTCCCATCAACCTACAGGGTTGAAGCATGAGTAAGAAGGACACCTCTGGGGGGTACCTGGGTGACTCAGTTGGTTAAGCATCTGACTCTTGATTTTGGTTTGCGTCATGATCTCAGGGTCATGAGATGGAGCCCTGCATCGGGCCCCGTGGTGAGTGTATAGCCTGGTTAAGATTCTCTCTCTCCCTCAGCCCCTCCCCCCAACCTTGCACTCAATCTCTGGCTCTCTCTAAAAAAAAAACAGAAATAAAGAAATAGACCTTTGGTTTATGGACTTCTCAACCGCTGAGATTTGGAGAGGCTATAGAAACGTGCAAACACACACACAGAGCCTCTCTTGATGAATACAGATATACTACCTCACCCCATTATAATAACCAGCTTTTTGTCTTCTTGCAAAACCCTCTCACTCCCCAGCTTTAGTTCATTACATTTACTAGCTATGCAAATTCAAACATGTCACTTACCTCTCTGGATCTCAGTTTCTTCGTTTATAAGGGAGTTAAAGTACAAATTAAATTTCATTCAACAAACACCTACAGAGATTGTAGTAGGTGTCTGGCACCATGCTGAGTGTTCACTGATATGAAAAGCCCCTTCTCTGATATTATTTCCTCTGCTGAGCTTTCCTAACCAACTGCCTAGGACTGTCCTCCAGAGCTTACTGCTGAACATAAACCTGGGATCAAGCCCTGGCTCTGCCACTCACTAGATGTGAGAGGATGAGCAGGCTATGATTTAATCTCTGCCTCCATTTCCTCATCTAGTAAAACGACAATGTGATTTCCCACGTCCTAGGTCTGTTTGGAGGGTTAAATAAAGTGTGTGTACACAACTCCACAGTTAAATCCACTGGTGATAGAAACAGACAGATCTGGTACTAGTCATGGTGTTACCTCTTACCTGCTGTGTGACCTTGAGCACATTACTTAGACACTTTATGCCTCAGTTTCTCCATCTATAAAGGGAGATAGTAGTGGTATGTCTACCTTCATTGGATTTATTGAGAAATATTGAGCTCCTGACACATAGTGGTGCTAAACCAATGTGAATTATTCCTAAGAAAGCTGCTTTACAGCTATAACTCTATAACAAATATATTTAATATTTAGTAACAAATATACAATATATCAATATATTACGATTAATATCTGTGTATCAAGGCATAATTATTTTTTGAATGGGTATTTCTCCCACCTTGAAGGCAGGGACTGAGTCTTATTCCTCTTCATACCTCCAGTGCCTGGGAAGTTGACAGGTTAGGTCATTGTTTGGGGGAGGAACTGAATAAATTCCTCACATTTTCTATTCTCTTCTTTCTAGTGTCCTGAAGAAAACTGAATCTCTTGGCCTTAGAAAATCACATGCTTTTCTGGGGACTGTATGACTGTCAAAGTTGTGTGTCACCAGCTTTCAGTGTGACGCTGCCCCATGCCTCCTGGACTGAAAAAGTGGAGGGAAGGACAGAAAGGAGTACCCAGGCTCCCCACGTTGCCTAAGTCTCTGGGTCGTGTTTTTCTACAGTCTGAGAGGTTTTGTTTTTGATTTAAAGAAACAAAAGTTTCCAAGGAAAACTCATTTTGTTATGGTTCAAAACCATTTAATTTGTGATGTTATTTCCTCTGCCGAGCTTTCAACTTTCTAAACTCCTCTGAGGCTGGAATAGCTCCGAGGCTGTGAGTGCTCTTAAGGGTGGATCACAGGGCTCCTCTGCTGAGTCCGTCACTGGCTGCAGAGCCCCGAGATGCAGCTCAGAGAAAGAAATCACCACCCCCGGGGCTGCTATTCAGGTCCGTGTCAGCAGCATCCTTGCAAGTGAACCCTCCCGCGTCTTTTTAATCATGGAACTTTCCCTGGAGAAAGCACAGGGTCTGTGGCCAGACGCAGCACAGCCGAGGCCAGGGCTGATGAGGTGAGCGGCTCTGCACGGTTTTGTGGCCATCAGTTGGGAGTGCTTTATCATCTCCATGGGATAGATGAGTGGAGTTCCACATAGTGAATATTTGTCCTCGCAATTCATAACCACAGAGCATTCCCACTTTGCCTCAAACCCCCACCAGTGTGTTGTGCAGTTTGGGAGTGGCCAAAGGAAAGATCTTCCTTTGCAGGACGCTGTGCCACAGCAATACATTTAAAAGCTGTTTCACAAGGGACCCGGGGCCTTCTGAGGCTTTTCTCGAACAGGGAGGAATATTCAACCCAAGTCATGGAATTCACTGACATGCACTCTCTCAGGTAAGAAGGAGCCACCCCTCCCTCCGCACCAACACAGTGAGTTGCTGGCTCATGGGCCAACGTTTTCCTTACAGCTTGAGAGGTAGTTCAGACCAAGGATGCTATACTGAAATCAGTTTTGGATCAACATAAGACTGAACTTTCTAACATAATTTTTTTTTTTAATGAATAGAGTCTCCTGTCACTAGAATTATTTAAATAGACTGAACACCAGGCAGAAAAGTTGTAGAAGAGATTCAAACAAACAAATAAATGTTGATATTAGATGACCTTAATTATCCCTTCAACTCTAAGGTGTGGTGACTGAATTAAAACATATTCCTTTAACCAACACCAAGAGCCTGGTATGGTCACCATACTCCTGTGGCACCATGAGACATACAGAAACAAGTGACGTCTCAATCCTGGTGCTTAGTCTTACTCAGGAAACAAGACATCTCATTAGGCTGATTTTTGAAACTTAATACTCAACGCGTAAATGCTCAAATATGTTACATGTCTTTCATAAGTCATGAGGGAGCAGGTCTCTGCTCCTTGTCATCCTCAGGGATCCAGGTTAACAGAAGCTCAACAACTTTGTCGAGTGTCACAGTTCACGGCAATGGCAGGAGAAGAAGAGGGAGAATCCTGTGCTGACTCTTCATCTTCTGCCTGAATGTGACGCTTGTCAATTCTGCTTGACCTGTTTGGCTAAAGCAGGTCACATGGCATGACTGACTTCAAGAGGCAGGAAGTGGGATCCTACTGTGCCCACAAGGAGGAGAACCAGAAATACTGATGAGCAGGACTAATGTCTATCACAAATACAAATGTATCAAATATGAATACAAATGTATCACAAATACATGCAACAATTGAACAACAATCTAAGACAATGTTAACTAAGGTCTAAATAAAGAAAGTGCTAAGTGAATGTTTGACGAATTAATGAATGAGAAATCCACGTGAGCTGAATAATAAGTGAAGATTTTGCGACAGAGGTGGGACATGAACACACCATTTAAAGTGGGGAGGTGAGTAGGTATGAGGTGCAAAGAGGAAAATAGCATCTCCACAAGAGGGGAGAAAAATGGGAATGGAACTAAAATTTATATATCACCTATTATGTTACAAGTTCTTTGTAGTAAAGTTTACATTTTATGCTCCCCATTTTATAGATGAGACTGGGTCTCAGACTGACCATGAGGCTTGTTCTCCCAAAAACATACCTCCAATAATTATATAACTGTCCTTCCGAGGCAGGTGTCCTTGGTCCCAAAGCCTGTGAAATTTTCTACTCCATGCCAAGAAAGCAATAAGAACTATGCTTTCCCAGGACCACGAGGAGACAGGGTTGTCTAAAGCAGCCCTGGAAAATAGCAGAAGATAAAGTTGATGGAGAACTTTGGCCGTGAGCTGAGTTTGGAACTAAGATAAATAATGGGGAATCACTGAAGTTCAGGCTAAGTATATATAACATACTTTTGAAGCACCTACTCTTATTATGGGAGGCATAAATACTAGTAGAAGATACCCTGGCTTCCAGGAACTCACAAAAACCTTAGGAAATAAGAGTTATTCTGTAGCACAGGCAGAATCTGCTATGTTTCATAACAGAGACAGAAGCACAGAGTGTAAAGATGGGAAACATCCTGTAAATGTAGGTGTTCCTGATGTTCCCAGACCGGTGATTAGGAGATTGGCCCCTCCCTTGAGTGTAACTATGCCTCCCCGAGCCACATGAACTGCAATAGGACCCAACATGAGAACGAACTGGTATTTCCCACCAAATTCTTCTCAATTATTTCATGACAGCACCAGGGAGTAGCTCACTATTCCCTCAAACACAGTCCTCATGTCTACCACAGGCGGGGCCCACCAGGTCTCCTTCTTTCCTGCATTAGCTCTTTACAGTGAATGAATTCCAGGAGTTGGATGACTTGATTCATTAATAATAATAATAATAATAACAACAATAACAAACCCAACATTTATGGAAGACCAACAATATGGGTCAATGAGGCACATTATCTCATTTATGATGAGAAACCTGAGGTTCAAAGATTATGCATCTCACCCAAGATCACACAGCTGGCAAATGTCAGAGCTAAGATTTGAATCCAGATCTTTCATACTCCACAGTACAACGTGGAGACCAAGGACTATGTCTTATAGGACTCTGACTCATCAGCACAGAGTATCCTTCCTGGCACAGAAAAAAAAAAAAAATCACTTATTGAAATGGTTAAAAGAATAAAAAAAACCAGACAGTTGAAGTCACATTCCTGTGGTGGTAAGTCTGTTTTCTTTTTAAGAGTGGGGAATGCATGTTAATGAATCAGGAGAACTAAGGCGGTGAGAAGGGGGTCTAGGAAGTGTTGATGGTGGGCGGCATTGGAGGCCAGAAAGAGGAGGTGGGATGGCTGGCATCAGTAGTGAGCAGCATAGTAATTCTCTGAGCAGCAGAGAGGGGACTGTGGATGGAGATACGGTGGCAAGATGTCAGCCTGAACTGGGGTGGCGACAATGGGAAGAAAACAACAGACGCCACAGAGGTGAAATCAGGAGGGTTTGCTAGAAGGTTGGATAGAGGTGATAAAGAAGAAGGAGAGGCAGAAGATGACTCCAAGTTTTCCAGGTAATGGGAATTTGATAAGAAACTTCTTGCCATTGCAGTATTCTAGAGGCACATTTGACCCCTAAGACTCACAGAGTCTCAGATAAGGATCATCTACCCCAAAGCTCTCTGTTCACTTTGATAATAAGTTCTTGTGCAGACAGACAGCTGGGAGCAAGGAAACTGAAGTAGCAGACATGGTTCTTTAACTTAAAGGAAAAAAGTTCTGAGAGAAAGAACCAGATAATTTGGGGTCCTTGTTGAAGACTCCGTGTGAGATGCTAATGAATGCTCAGCATTCAGGTGCATGGTCTCCTCTAGAATAAAGACAGACCTACAGGCTCTAAGAGAAGGGTGCATGTCCAGCCTAAAACCAGGGACTATGGTCCCAATACTCTCTGAAGAAATGAAACTCATGAGGGAAGAATCCTGACAGAAAAGGGAGAATGGCTGCATCGTGTTGCAATCTTTAAAGAAATGGAATGAGTACGTGTGTCTGGTTAACCACATCCAACTTCCCTTCTGCAACCCCTGTCTTTCAGGCAAGGGACACAGCAGGAAGCCTTCAGGGTTAAAAAGGTGAGTCTTACATCCAATTTCTCTCTCTTTACATAATTTTCACTACATGGAAAACATTGTCATTAATGAGGTTCATGAGGATTGGATAAATAATGACATAATCCCTGCAGATGGGTAATCATTACAAGAAAAAGAAGGGGCACCTGGGTGGCTCAGTCGGTTGAGTGACTGCCTTCGGCTCAGGTCATGATCCCAGTCCTGGGATCGAGCCCCGTATTGGGCTCCCTGCTCAGCGGGCAGTCTGCTTCTCCCTCTCCCTCTGCTGCTCTCTCTCTCAAATAAATAAATAAAATCTTTTTAAAAAAGGAAAGAAAAGAAAAAGAAGATACGCATTCTTCCTTCTCCCAACCCCAAATGAAATGCAATTTACCCCTTCCTATCAATGCTTTCTTTTTAATTACCACATACTAGAAATTAAGAAAATAAGACTCTTTCAAGGCTCCATTTGGAAGACTTGACAAGCAAAGCAGTTCTTGCAAAATTCCTTTTGTTCTATGGCTGGAAAACAAGGTCCCCTGGTTAATTCTTTACATCTAGCATATTGGGATTTGTGTTCACAAATCTGTCTCCTCCACAAGCATAAGCTCTCCCTTGTAGTCAGGTGCTGTACACGTAGCAGATATCAGCCCATAAAAAAGACTCAAAGCATGAATGCTGAATGACAGTCCATATCAACTCATCTGACGAGCATGAATTAACCAGGGTTACTCAATGAAGTTGTCTGAACTCTTACTACTTTCCATTCTTGCTCAAAGCCAAGTGAAAGATGCGTGTGTCCTCCTGCCAGCAAGTTCATACCGAGCTCCTCCTCGATACTTTCTAATTTGCCTCCTGAGGAGCAGAGGCAGAGGCCAAGTAGAGCAGTTGTATCAGCCATGGCATTTTGAGATTTATGTAACAGACTCGGGAACTACCTCTCTCTGTAACTGTGTTTCCTAAGAAGCTGCCATCATGTGAGTCGTTCTACAAAAGAAAAAAAAATTGCACTGGCGTGTGAGGTGGTGAACATGGCTTGTCTCCACCCTGGCCGTGGCCAGACCTATTTATCTATTAATTGCCTTACAATTAACCTCAGGTCACTTTGTGCAGGTAAAACTATTTCCTGATTTGGATTCTAAGCTTCCTGAAGCCCTGGGCCCTGTTTTTTGTGTCTAACTATATTACCACTCAGGCACAGAAGTCTTACTAAGTCCATTTAAATCCACCCTGAAATGAGAGAAGACAGGAGAAAGGTCCTCCAGGGGTGGGAACAAAGAGTTTATTTGGGGGGGGAGGGGTCCTCCTTTGCTGTAGAATCCGTTCTCTGTGTCCCCATATTTCAATAGCCCAGAAGTTCTTCTGATCATCTTCACGAAAAAGTTATGGTCAGGCCATGGAGTTAAAACTGGTCTTTATCCAAACACAGAATATTTTTTAAATATTCAGTCCAAATGGACTGCCACATTACTTGAAAACAGTCCTTTATTTTAAAAAGCAGCTTCAGACAGCCTGTTTAGATTTCCAAAACATCTGTGCCTATAATGCTTGGAAACTCACACTCGGGAGCATAGACGCCATTTCCAGTAGGTCCTGCTGCCAAGCTGTTTAGAAAATAACCAAGGGAGGAGAATAAAACAAACTCTCCAAACAAGTGCCTGCCTTCTATAGTGCATACACTTGCTTCATTTTTCTTTTATTTTTTTTCCAGAAATGGCTCTGTCTCCAAGGCATTTTCCATGATGTGACAGAGGTTACAGGCCAGTAACTCAGAAGGTGGGCAGTGGCCCCTTTCACTGCCATCTTTCCAGAAATAATAGACCAGCTCCCACAGGCCCCCTTGCATTTCCCTCCAGACAGACTCGTGAATTTTTTTTCTTCAAAGGAATTTCTCCCAAACCTACCAGAACCTGTTCACAGAATGGCAAATCTCAGAGTAGGCAGGAGACTCAGTGGTCATCCAGCGGGACACTCCTCCCCATGTGGGAATTTTCCTCTGGCACAAGGAGCTTGGGTCATCTCCCCTCTGTAGGGGGTCTCCCAATGACAGGTGCTTGCCACCTCAAGGGGTGGTCCAGGCCTCTTATTTATTAGCTCATCTCCATATTCCACTCTCAATGGCTCCTTGTAACTCAAACCATCAGACATGTTCTACCCTGTGAACCCTCAAAGGATACATCAAATCCCTCTTTCCCGTGGCAGACAGTCAAATATGTTGAAATGGTTGTCAGGCCTCCTCCGAGTCTTCCCTTCTTTGGGCTAAATAGTTCTGGTTTCCTGAACCTGGCCCTCAAGCGATGGGATTGTCAAACTCTTCCCCATTCGGACAGCCCCCAGACAAGCTCCTGCTTGAAGAGGTCTTGCAGATGGGCCAGATGCTCCCAGATAGGAATAAAATCCTCTGGACATGGTCTGCATCCAGAAGAGACTGGAATCGCTATCTCCCTTGTCCTTTGTTCTTTAAAAAAAAACCAACACCATCATAGCATTCTGTAGTTTATCTGTGTTTTTTCCTGCAGTAATGGACTTTTAAGTCACCTTTCCCTCATCCTGGACTTTATTGAGCATAGAGCTGACCTTGACCTTTACCTCTGAAAGTTTTATGTTCACAGTTTAAAGGCTACATTTAGTTTATTGAACTCATTTTAAATTGTGACTTTGTCATCTAACATTTCATCTATCCCTCCTAGTTTTGTGAGGAAAGTGACTTCTCTATCCTAATCCAAGCCCAAGATTTAAAAAAAAAAAAAATGTATACAATAGGGCCCAGGACAGAATATACAGCAGTTAACAATACTTACTGAGTATTTACCATGTGCCACACTCTGTTCTAAACACTTCTCAGGGTGCTTGGGTGGCTCAGTCACTTAAGCATCTGCCTTCAGCTCAGGTCATGATCTTGGGATCCTGGGATCGAGTCCCGCATCGGGCTCCCTGCTTGGTGGGGAGTCTGCTTCTCCCTCTCCCTCTGCCCGCCCCCCTATTCGTGCTCTCTCTCTCTCTCAAATAAATAAAATCTTTAAAAATAAATAAACACTTCTCATGAATTAGCACATTTAATCCTCTCACCAATCCCGATATATAGGTATGATTAATATCCCCACTTTACTGATGAGGAAGCTGAGGCACAGAGAGGTTAAGTAACTTGCCAAAGTCCCTCAGCTAGTAAAAAATGGCAAAGGCAGAATTTGAGGCCAGGCAGTCTGGCTCCAGAGCCTGTGGTCTTACCCAGTGCTCTGCATTGTCCCTGCTAGAGGACATCAAGAGGCTTCCCTCCACTTTGACATCATTAAACCAACAACCAATGCTCTTTGGAACAATTGAGTCAACCAGCTAGAAGTCAAACATGTGTACTATGGTTTAACCTACTTCCATCCATCCTTTCCATAAGAATATTAGAAGGAACTCTGTCAAATGCTTTCCTCAAGTCAACACATACTTGTCTATAGCATTCCCTTGATCTTCAAGGTCAATAAACCGATCAAAGAAAATGATGTACTTTGGAATGACTTGCTCTTAGAGGATCTATGCTGGCCCCAGTGCTGGTCTGCCCTCCTTCCGGCCCTCTAAGCCAGCCTGGCTCCCCTGCACCACTTACCCAGCTGCTCGCGGTCATTACACAAGACTATTCTTGCTTATTCTAGTCCACTCCAGCCCAGTCTTGTTCCTAAACCCTCCCCTGCCTAGTCTAATTCCTTGGCATTCCAGCCCCATCCCTGATCCTTTCTTCTCACACAGTGTATCTACAAGTGTGTTTCATAGAACACGCCTTCTGCCGGTAATAGGTGGTTGGGTTTTTGTTGTTGTTGTTGTTGTTGTTGTTGTTGTTTTAAAGGAGTGGTTCTTGGGTTAAAAAAACTAAATTAGGTCATTTACCATGGAGCTCTTAATATGCTAATGTGCAGGGCGCCTGGGTGGCTCAGTTGGTTAAGCGACTGCCTTTGGCTCAGGTCATGATCCTGGAGTCCCGGGATCGAGTCCCGCATCGGGCTCCCTGCTCGGCGGGGAGTCTGCTTCTCCCTCAGACCCTCCCCCCTCTCATGTGCTCTCTTTCTCATTCTCTCTTTCAAATAAATAAATAAAATCTTTTAAAAAAATATGCTAATGTGCACTGTGAAGCTTTAGTTAGAGTAGTATTCTATGTAGAATGTCACATTAGTTGACCAGGGAATCTGTGCTGGACACACACACACACACACACACACACACACACGTGTGTAAGGATATTGAGGTATATTATATAATAGGGCACCAATTAACGATTTCCTTGTCTAAATGTTCACAAATCAGGGTGACTGGCTGGCTCAGTCGTGAGTTCAAACCCCCCATTGGTACAGAGCTTACTTAAAATAATAAAATAAATGCTCACAAATCATGCATTTGTTATGCATTGTGGAATTCTATCAAGGATGCAGAGAAATCTAACCAGTTGGTCAGTGCCAGAATCTACCTTTTCTGATTTTTTTCTAAAAAAACAGAATATTTATGTGTCTCCATTTGAGTGAAGAGATTCTATACACTTTTCTTAAATCCCCTAGGATGAATGATCTCTGGGCTTGAAAATTGGAAGTGAAAGTAACTACTTCTTACCTAAATCGGGCCTCAATTTCCCCTTAACCATCTCTATGCTCCCCTTTGTAGATTGATCATTTTGTTCTTGCTTTTATACCACCTTCAAGCCTTACTCAAATTTCACATTCTCAAGGAAATACAGTTTTTTTTGACCACCTTATTTTAAATGCCAGCACCCACCCAATACTCTCTGCCTTGCTTTCCTTCGTTATGTTTCTCAATAGACCTCAGTGCCTTCAAACGCGGCAGGCAATTTACTTGCTTTGTTCATTGGCTGTGTCTCTATAAGGAGATACTGTTGTGTCTCTATAAGGAGATACTGTTGTATCTCCAGCACCTAAAATAATATCTGCCATAGAAGAAGTTTCTAATACCTATTGTTGAATGAATGGAGAAGGTAGAAGAAGCAATCATTCAAAAACTATATACACTGGGTGCCTTCTGTTTGGCAGGCATTCCACTGAAGTGGCTTAAATGCCACTTCCTCAGGGAAGGACTCCCATTACACTCTCACTGCCTTCTTTGCTTTGCTTTCATAGCACTTACCACATTTTATAATTACATGCATTTGTGTGATTATTTCACTATATCTCCCTTATTGATTCATAAAGATAAATATCCAGCCTATTTTGTCACTTTTCCCCCCAGCGCCTAGCCAAGAGTAGGCACCCAATCATCCACACACTGAATTTCTAATTTCAATTTGAAGTTCCATTTGGCTCCCTTTCAGTTCTTTTCAGTCACTCTTTATAATCCCCTTCCCCTTTGTAACATTTTAAAGGCCATCTTTTTTCTTTAAGTTTATTGAACATAGTTTACATCCTATCTTTGACAATTTCCATATCTTCAAGCTTTGACTTTCTGTTTTAGTTTTGCAGTTTATTGTGTCTTCTGATTCTAGTACATGGTGATGTCTCTCTCTCTATCTCTATCTGTGTGTGTGTGTGTGTGTGTGTGTGTGTGTGTGTGTGTGTGTGAACTCATAGTTCTTGGAAATTTATCTATAGGAATTTTGGCGTCCTGAAATTTAAAAAATATTCCCCCAGACAGGTTTTCATTTAATTCTTCCAGGGACCTGGGGGACAATGAATCCTGAGATCTCTTTAAAATAAGTATTCACCTTGGAGTTGGCTTTAAAATCTTAAAGTGGTTGTAAATTTTGGTCCCAGATACCCCAAGGTAAGCTCGGGGTTAGGAATTCTTGTAGAAGACTTTTGTCTTATTTTCCTCCACCCAAACCCAAAGCCAAAACATGCAAGGATTCCTATTATTTATCTCTGTAGTGTGGGTTTTCCCCCTAGTTTACCACTGAAGATGTTTTTCAGTGATGCCAGCTTTAAGCAGGAGTCTCAGATCTGACTAACCTTCTACCTAACATAGGCTCTGTATTCTGCCCAGTTAAATACTAAGCTCTAGGGATCCACATAAACCCTGGGGCAAGGGTTGGCCAGAACCTTCTTGTCATTTCCAGATTTTAAAGATTTCTTTTATTTTCCCACCAACTCAGCAAAGCATTTAGATAAATTATCCAGCATCTTTAGGTGTTCTTCACTTGGAGAGTTTCTGAAGCCCTCTTCCTCTGAGTGTTCATACTCTTGTTAAATTTTCTTTTACTACAGTATTTTTTTTTTTTTTGTAGATTATCTCCATGGACAGTGTTCTTCTCACTCATCCTCATATAAGACAGGATATATATAGTCTGAATCTCTGCAAACAACAAGGTGTATGAATTGTCCTTGGCTGCACTGCTAGGCTAAAGGATGACTCCTCTCCTCAGTTCTACAGATAAAGGGCAGGTTGATATTCATGGTTCAAGCTGCTACAATATCTAGTTCAGCTAGTTCAGCTTCAGTGGCATTTTCCCTTATACTTACTGTTCCAAGCTCTAATACTTTGAACAAATGGGCTAAAGAAAATCTATAGTTTCCAGCATGTGTTATCAACATTGTTTTTCTTTCTGACATGGTTATTTCACTGTTTTTCTCACCTACATTACTCAGGAAAATACCTATTTAAGTGCAGTGCTCCCCCTGGTTTCTCCAACTCTTCCCTAATTCCTGCCTGCCCATTTTTGCCATTGCAATTCTCTTCTAGGTGTTCAGTAGCTTTTCCCAGTACACTCACTGATATCATTTTTATAACTGATGAGACTATATCTGTCTTTCTATGAAAGATGGCTAAGTGGTAGGAGAACAGTTTTCAGGAATCTCGAAGTGCTCTACCCTGGGCCCTAAAAGAATATTTTCCCATTTTATCGTTTGTGAAAACCCCCAATGTCTAATCAATGAAGCAGATGTCAAGGATTATGAAGTGACTTTTCTTTCCCTCGGTGTTCTGTCTCATGAAGTTAAGCAAAACTTGAACGTGCCATGAAGAGAAACCTACACAGGATTTATTCCCACAATTTAGTTCTTTCTCTCTTATACTTAAGAGATTCTTCTTAGATTCTAGCATCAGGCTGTCCATCATTTTTAGTTTAGTTTAGTTTCATTGGTTTTTGTCTTTTTTGCTGGTTCTTCAGGGGTACTTATGTCATTGGGATATTTTGAGAAGCTGTATTGGGAACATCAAGCCATATGCCATTTTCAACAAGAAGTCCCTTCCCTTGGCCTTGACCAGTTACATGAAAATATGATACTTTCACCCAAAGTTCCTGTCTTCCACCTCCTTGATAAGTTAGTAAATACTTCCAGAGGAGGCTGGGACCCTGATAACTGTCTTTCTCAGTATGCTAAGGGATTCTACATAGTGGGACCAGATTTGAGAGTGGTGATTGCTTCATGCTAGTCTCCTACAATAATGCATACCAGTTGATGGGGGGGGAAATCAGCTCAACTGTCCAAGCTAAGTCTATGGTCTCAGGAAAATAATTATATAGCACAATCTCCTTCTCCCACTGACCTCAGTCCCCAGCCCACTTCTCCCAACATGGAACACACGGTTCAAAGCTTCCTTTGTCTCAGGCGTAGGTTTCCTCCCAATGACAGTCCCTCCCCCTTCCCCTATTGTCCAAGTCCTTGAATATCTTAGCAATTTCTCACAACTGCAGAGGTCTCTCATACAATTGCTGGTTTATGGAGCAAGGTGAAAACAGAGAAACACTTGATGATTGGGCATCCTGGCCCCTGGGTGGATCAGGTGTCCTTTTGCTGTCAGAATTAAATCCAGACAGCTCTTCCTCAACCTTCTGAGACATCAAGGCAAATCAAGAATTTCTCATATGCATTTCTCAATATTCCTGTTATTCAGTGAATGAGTATATTGCCCCTGGGTCAGAGCCACTCCACCATGTAGGTGGCATTGCAGGCATCCAGAAACTTCATACTGATTAATACTGTCTGCCAAGCATATGCATGTTAAGAACCCTACTCGGATTATTAATGAATGAACTTTCACTCGCTAACTGAATGACGATAGAAGCATCCGGGCTTGGGAGTTCTCAAGATTGTACTCAATGACAGCACTATTAAATAATTTTGCAGTTCAGCAACCTTATTCAGCGATGGTGGACATGTGCCAGTTTTAGGGAAGACTTCAGTGTTGGGCTAAAGGGCTCTGTCACTGGACTTGCTTATTCAGACTAACAGATGATACAAAGCCAGGAGGAGCCTCTAATAGGTGGGGTTACAAATTAAGACTCAGTGCACAGACAAGAACAATGGCCTGAAACAAACAGAAGAGGGAGAGAGAGAAATTTTTACCTAATGATAAAGTTATCTGCATTTAGGGTAAAATATTAATTGCTTAATATACTAGTCTAATCCAGGTAAAGACTAACTTGATAGCAATTTCTATAGATATGTCTTGAGGTTTTAATTTATTAGACACTGAATATTAAATAATCATGCAATCTGATTTTCAAAACAAAAACTGTAATGCTATCAGCCCACATTCAGACCAAGGGAGATTTTAACCTTCTGTCCTCCACAATGTTAGAACCCTCCTGGGGTAGCGCTCAGGTGAGACATTTAGAGAACACTGGAAAATGTGGGCAACCTCAGAGAGGAGCAGCCTGAGTTGTATAGGGTCTAGAAACTGTCACAGGAGAAACGATCAGATAAAACAAGTTATAGAGGCTAGAAAAGAGAAGTTTGCTGTCTTCAAATATTTAAAGTTCTGTCAAGTGAAAGAGAAAACAGATTGCTTGCTCTATTTCACAGAACTCAGGCCGATGAAACAAAGACCTGGGGAGGTAAACTTACTTCTACGTACAAAAGAATGTCTTGTCGACTTCAACTCCACCACAGAGGAATGGGCTACCTCATAAAATACTGAGCGCTTTGCCATTAGAATCAAGAAGAGTCTGGATGACCCTCTGTCAGGGAGTTACCAAAACAATTTTGGGAGGTGGGGTGGAGATGGGAGTTGAATAAAACAACGTCCAACCTTGAGAAGCTATGCTTTTAAAATTATTTCCCACTAAGATTTTAATGACTAATACATATAGTACGATATCATATGATAAAAACAATGACTAATGGCACCTCACCAGGCATTATCAGTCATTATCACAGGATCTGGAAGATAACATTTTTGCCTAGGGTAGGGCAAGGAGGGTCTTCTTAATGCTATTTCACCTGGGCAACTTCAGTTTGTAAAGGACTTGTTTCAGTTTTCATGCTTGACTGTGTTCAGCATCTTTGTAAGATATTGGCAAGAGAAACCAAAGAAAGGGAGGAAGGGAGGAAACTCTATCCTATGAAGCTTAATCCCACACTTTCACATATATTATTTCATTTAATCTTTGGGACAACCCAGGACAGTAGGAAGTTTTATGCCTATTTTACAAATGAGGAGACACTTAGGGAAGGTAAGAGCCCAAGGTCACACATAGCGACAAAGATAGAAAAGAAGACAAATGGGCTTTCTCAAACTCTATCTTGTGGACCCCCAGATTCCTGAGATGGAAAGAGCATTAGAGGGTCTCTGTTGCAAACACCCATCAGCTACATGAAGTCCTCCTTAGCCTTGGAGAATTAGGTGTGTGCACTTGAACTGAAGGTCAACCTAATAAGAGAATGAAGCTGACTTTTAAAACCTAATGGCTCTAACAGCATTGTCCTCCCAAATCCCCTCAGCCCAGTTTAGACCAGACTCCTGCTGCAGACACCCAGGGCAGGTTAGTGGGTACCTGGGGCTGGGGCCAGAGACCCCAGCAGGCCGCCCCACAGTATCCTTGTTCTCACCACTGGCCTTTAGCCTGAAGGAGCCCCAGGTCAAATCTAATCCTTTCCAGTGTAGTCCAGGCACCCAGAGAGCTGTCTCTGTTCCAAACCACCCCACAGGACTGCACCCCAGGGAGCAAGGCTCAGTGGGAAAGAATGTATTCCTAACATCCATATCCTTGATTCCATTTCTTTCTCTGAATTTCTTCACTGGGCTATGGATGCTTATGCTGCCTCAGAGGGGAGGCCCCACGATGCAAGTTTTTCCTGCCCCATAACACCCTCTCATTCCCGCAGGCAGGCCTGGGTGCAGTCCAGCTTCAGAGCCAGCGCAAGCACCAGAAACTGGCGGCCTCCTGGTATGATTCATTGGCCTCTCATTTCCCAGCCAGTGACATATCTTGGCTCAAAAATGAATTTTAATCTTCATCCAATCTTTGAAGAGGAGCCCAGAAGTACTGAATGGCATGAAAAAAAAAAGAGAGAGAGAGAGAGGAAGAAGAAAGAGATATATCTTGGTCTCAGGTATCCTTCAGAGCAGAGATCAAGAGCAGGTTGTGCTAGGGGCACCTGGGTGGCTCGGTTGATTGAGCGTCCAAGTCTTGGTTATGGCTCAGGTCATGATCTCAGGGTCATGAGATCCAGCCCCACCTCAGGCTCCACACTCAGTTTGGAGTCTGCTTGAGCTTCTCGCTCTCCCTCTCTCTATGTCCCTCCTCCATGCCTCTCTCTCTCTCTCTAAAATAAATAAATAAATCTTAAAAAAAAAAAGAGAGAGAGTAGATTAGGCTAGTTCTCTAAATTCTATAACAAGAAGCTCCATGATGTCTTGGATGACAGTGGCAATGCAGGGTTCTCAGCTTCCACCACATTGTGCAATGCTCTGGGAAGAATACAGGATACTTGTGTAAAGTATTGTCCCTGCCCATAGAAAGCTCATGCCTCCTGGTAGAGCCTCCTCGGATCCTCCAGGCCACAGTGGCAGCTTCCACCGTGATCCCATAGCACTCTGCCTGTTCTTCTGCCCATTGAGTCTCACGCTGTGAGTGGATCACTGCTCATGTCCCTTGCTGCAGTAGAAGCTCAGCAAGAACCAGATTTTCATCATCTTTACATCCACAAAGCAGCTAGCATAGTGCCTGCCATGCAATAAACGCTCAATAAACGTGAAATGAATGCAGTCTTATTGGGTAGATAAAAGCTATATAGGCACCGATGAAAAGTGCAGTACAAGCGTGGCATGCGGGGGGAGAACCCCAGGTGGTGACTCAGCCCACTTGGCTCTGATCCCAGCTCAGGCATTAATAGCTGTGTAAACTTGGACAGGTTGCTTCCTCTCTCTGGACCTTGCCAATCCAGGCATCTAAGCTTCCATGTCTGTCAAATTAAGGCTGGTAAAGAATTTTTGGAGATTCTTCCAAAAAGAGGTTCAAAGATGGGAGGGATTCCTCAGGGTCACAAAGGGGAACACACTCACCCTGCCTTCTGGTAGCTCCACTCTGAACTGTACCTTTTGGAGGTAGGGTGTCCCCTCAGGATTATGTCTCCTGGCTCCTTTGCCACCAGAAACTGAAGAGCCTCAGGTGGAGGAAATCTCTTGGCAAAGATCTGCCCCTATGGGCTTCTCTCCATACCACACCTCGCACATCTTGCTTAGGAAAGAAAGCAAGTTTTCTGGTCTCTAAGTCTCGAATAATTTTTTTTCCACCATTTTGAAAATTAAGACATCTGTCCATCCCGAGTTTGGAAGCACTTAAGGTTCTATAATCACATCTGCAATTGTACGCATCCCCTGGCACATCATTCATCTGCCTCTGGGATTATTGTTCACTGGGCCACGCTGCAAGTTCTCTTATGAGCTCTTCACCTCTCTGAGACCTTAGGCTCTGCTGTAACTGATTGTTCTACATTTTTCCTACATAGAAAAATGGAGGAAATGAACAAATGAACAAAAATGGAAAATGAGTTGTTCTGGGTTCTTTCTACTGTCCATTGACATTTCACCAACTCTCCCGAGAAGTGGGCCTGCAACCCCTTTGATCTTTCTTTTGTTCTGATCAGAGTCTTAAAAGCAGCTTTTTTGTTCTTGTTCTCAGCACTACTTAAGAGCGTCATCTCCTTTAACAATTTCAGAACTCTGACGCTCTTCTTACAAGTTTCTGCAGTCAACCTTAAAAATAAAAGAGCCAGTTATTTTTTTAAGATTTTATTTATTTATTTGACAGAGAGAGAGGGAGAGAGCACGAGTCAGGGGGAGTGGGAAAGGGAGAAGCAGACTCCCCGCTGATCAGGGAGCCCGATGCAGGCCTCGATCCAGGAACTCTGTGATCATGACCTGAGCTGAAGGCAGATGCTCAAACAACTGAGCCACCCAGGTGCTCCAAAGAGCCAGTTATTTATTTATTTATTTTTTTTTAAGATTTTACTTATTCACTTGAGAGAGAGAGAATGAGAGAGAGAGCTCATGGGGGGGGGAGGGTCAGAGGGAGAAGCAGGCTCTCTGTTGAGCAGGGAGCCCAATGCAGGACTCGATTCCAGGACTCCAGGATCATGACCTGAGCCAAAGGCAGACGCTTAACCTACTGAGCCACCTAGGTTCCCCAAAAAGCCAGTTATTTTATCAGCAAATTGAGTTTCTTCTGGAAGAGCAGAAGATTTGCAGTTTGGGACAGCAAACTATGGTGAATCTTAGGAAGTTTGAAGAGACAAAGGGAGTCACCTTTATTAGGTTTTAGGAGGAACTTATGGAGGGTTGTTTTAAATAAAAGTTCATTGGGGAAGAACAAGAGTTCAAGGTTGAGGTAGTTTCTCATTAGCTGCAAGCAGTGGTTAGTGTGTTGTTGCTGGGCAGGGACTGATCTCTTAAAAGCAGGAGGTGAGATTCCTACTTGAAAAATGTCAAGATAATCCTGATCTTCCTTCTTTTCTCTGGTTCCACAGGCTGCCATGCGTGGGACCTGCACGACAGCGCCCCCTTCAAGGCCTCCCGATTGAACCGAGGTTCCTTAGCGCTAACCTTGGATTTGTCACTTCCTCCCATGTCTCTGGGATGTGCTCTTGGAAAGCTGAACTCAAGGAGAACTCCAAAGGCAACTACATTATTTTAAAGGTTGTTTCCCTTTTTTTTCCTCAGCAAATTCCTTTGCAACTGAATAGTCCCAAATCTATTTCCGAGACTTTCTCTGACTTTTTAAATCTGCTTCCACTTTTCAGAGACCGGAATTTACATCTGATTTTCTATGGCATTAGTTTCACTAAATCTAGGGAAGATACCAGGGCTGCCAACCTTGGCTACTTCTATCTAGGACTATTTCTCCCTATTTTTCTGTCATCTCCTTATCTTCAAAATCTGTTGTGTCTTATTGCTCACTTTTGTGTCTAGAGACTGTGGGGACTCTCCCAAAATCAAAACATTTGCAGCCTTCAGAGAGAGGGAGGGACACAGAACTGAGGTCAGGGGACAAAGGGGTTCTCACTTGATCCCAAAATGGTTTACTTCTCCAACAAAAGTCTAGAGCACCTATCTCGATCTCGAACCTGTAACATTTGTTAATTCTAGAGATTAGTTAGTACCTTCATTTCTGTTAGATTGTTTTTCCACACTTTTCTTCAAAATAAAATAATATATTTTAAAAGATGAAGTCCAGAATAACAGCTCCCCTCGCTGCTTCTTCCATTTTCTAAGAGAGAAATGTATGAAGTACTACCAGAATTTATCAGATGTTCTGCTTCTTCTGCAGACATTTCAGCTTCACCTTTTAGGGCAGCCTCTCACACCTGCTATCTATACATAGCTCCAAAGGCCCTGCTTCTATCCCTGCTCTTACTTCCCCTGCTGCGATCTCTCCCTCATTCACGCCATCCTTGGCACTCATCTTCATCCTTGTCTTCTTTCTCAGAATACATTCCCTTCTGACCTCTATCTTGCTTTATTCCTTCCACCTTGCCTACGAGTCCAGAAGTCATTTATTCTTTCTAATATGTTGGGGCATCATGATGCACGACTCCGGTCCTTTGCCTGTTCCCCCTGAAAGACACATGATTTTACTTAAAACCCACATCAGTGGTGACCACCTTCTCTCTGTGAGCTGAGAACAGATTTATAAGAAAAGCTGTCCTAAACCGCAGACTGTTGTCTGGAAAAGGTGACATGAGACCACTGGAGACCTGGAGGTGTCCTCCCCTCCAACCCAGGGAAAAGACACAAAGACCAACCCAACTGCCCTTAGAGTTTTCCCAGCGTCAATGCTGCGTAGGACATGCAATAAAATAGAAGTCATTAAAAATCGAAATAAGAACCACATTAACAAAATTTATAAAAGAAGTGTTAAGTGCAAGATGTACAGCAAATGTGCTGTTGTTAAATGCTCAGCCTACCTCAGCAGGTGAGGGAGGAGGTTTTGGTAGTGGGCAGAAAGTAACCATACGTGATGGTGGCATCATTCAGCCCTGAGTTGCTCTGTCACATGGAGCCTTATAAATCCTCTTTAACTGCCACAGGCCATAGAGAGCAGGTGCTGTATAACATGCCATCAAAGCAGGAAAATTTGCAGAAAAGACAGTGAAGCAGAGTCTTTCTTTCTTTAGGTTCAGCATTACACAAATACATACGATAAACAGCAGGACCAGAGTGAAGACCACAGTAATAAAGGGGATGGCAACTCTGTACCTTAACCCAATCACAGGCAGAGAATCATAGGAGCACATTTTCCATAGTGTAAACCCCTTGGAGTAGTCAAAGGAAGTGACCAATGCATATGTGTTGTCCTGAATCAATTTGACGCTCAGAAAAGAATAGAGGCAGAGGCCCAAAACTAGAATCCGTCCTCCTTAATGATTCCTGGCTCAGTGTTTCATTAGTGTCCTACAGAGCAAGGTTTTTTTTTACTAAGTACCAGAACCAGAACTGTACTACTCTGTTTTTTTTATTTAGCATGTATGTTTTTTGGAGTACCCACACGTACACTCACCATGCTCTTAAATTAACTGTTGAATAAATTCTACACAGTTCATTCTGTAGTATAAGTTCAGTTTCTATCAACCATCTTCCTGTTACTCTTACTGAAAGGCAACATAAAAGAATTTGGGGGGATGTTAAGAACTGTTTGAAATGGACCCCACTGACATTTGCAGTGAAAGCTACAGTGTCAAGAAAAGAAGACTGCCACTCTTAGAGAATGCTAACCTAGGTGAGCCACGTGTGACCCTGGACAGGATACTAGAACTTTCTAAAATTCATTTCCCCTGAGGATGGGATTTAAAATATAATTAGGAAACATGTTATTAGTATTACATAAGATGCTAAATGATAATAAGAGCTCAAAAGAATAATTGGGTTATTATGAAACAATTCATGATTTATTATTAAATGAATATTACTGATCATGGTTGCTATAAGATATCAGAAAAGGGACAAATAAATCAAAGAAGAATTAAATAAACAGAGAGATAATCCCATGTTTGTGGATAAAAGACAATATTGTCAAGGTGTCTTCTTCCCAACTTGATCTACAGATTCAGTGCAATGCCAGCAAAAATCCCAACAAGTTATTTTATGGATATCAACAAATTTATTCTTAAGTTTATATGAGAAGCAAAAGACCCAGAATAGCCAAGACAATATTGGAAGAGAGGAACAAAATTGAGGACTAATACTACCCAGTGTTATGCCCCCTATCGGGATCCCTGCTCAGCTGGGGTCTGCTTCTCCCTTTCCTTCTTCCCCTCCACCCTGCTTGTGTTCTCTTGCTCTCTCTCCCTGTCTCCCTCTCTCCCTCTCATAAATAAATAAATAAATCTTTAAGAAAAATATTACCCGACTTCAGGACTTATGATAAAGCTACAGTAGTCAAGACAGTGTGGTATTGACAAAAGAATAAACAAAATAGATCAACGGAACTGAATGGAGAGCCCAGAAATAGACGCCCATAAATACAGTCAACAGATGTTTGACAAAGGAACAAAGATGACAAAATGGAGCAAAGATAGTCTCTTCAACAAATGGTACTGAAACAACTGGATATCAATATGCAAAAAGATGAATCTAAACACAGACTTTATGCCCTTCACAAAAATTAATTCAAAGTGGATAAGAGACCTATGTGTATAATGCAAAACTATAAAACTTTTAGAAGATAACATAGGAGAAAACCTAGATGACATTGAGTATGATGATAACTTTTTAGATACAACATCAAAGACACAATCCATGAAAGAAATAATCGATAAGCGAGACTTCATAAAATTAAAAACTTCTGCCCTGCAAAATACAATTATCATGAGAATGGGAAGACAAACCACTGACTTGGGAGAACATATTTGCAAAACACACATCTGATAAAGAATTCTTATCCAAAATATACACAGAACTCTTAAAATTAAACAATAAAAAAAATGAGCAACTCAATTAAAAAACAGGCCAGCGACTTTGGCACCTCAACAAAGAAGATGTACAAGTGGCAGATAAGCATATGAAAATATGGTCCACGTCATATGTTATCAGGAAAATGCAAATTAAAACAATAAGATGCCGCTACATGCCCATTAAAAGGGCCAAAATCCAGAACACTGACAACACCAAATGCTGGTGAGGATGCAGAGCCACAGACATTGCTGGTGAGAAGGCAAAATGGTACAGCCACTTTGGAAGATATTTTGGTGGTTTCTTACAAAACTAAACATACTCTTACTATACAATTTAACAATTGTGCTCCTTGGTATTTACCCAAAGGAATTGAAAACTTATGTCCACACAAAAATGTGTACATGGATGTTCATAGCAGCCCTATTCATAATTGTCAAAACTTGGAGACAACCAAGATGTCCTTCAGTGGGTGAATGAATACATACACTGGGGCACATCCAGACAATGGAATGTTATTCAGCACTAAGAAGAATGAGCTATCAAGCCATGGAAAGACATGGAGGAATCTTAAATGCACATTACTCAGTGAAAGAAGTCAATCTACCATATGATTCCAACTATATGACATTCTGGAAAATGCAAAACTATGGACACAATAAAAAGATCAGTGGTTGCCAGGGGTGCAGGAGGTAGGGGAAAGATGAATAGGCAGAGAGGATTTTTAAGACAGGGAAAATACTCTGTATGATAGTATAATGATGGATATATGTTACTATACATTTGTCCAAACCCATAAAATGTAGAACATGAATAGTGAAGCCTAAGGTAAACTGTGGACTTTGGATGATAATGATGTGTCAATATATGTTCATCCTTGGTAACAAATGTACCATCCTAAGAGGTGGTGTTGATAATGGGGGAAGTTATGCATGTGTGGGAGTGGGCGGCATGGGGAAATTTCTGTATCTTCATCTCAATTTTGTAGTAAACATGAAACTGCTCTAAAAAATAAAGTTTTTTTAAAAAAAAGCTTTTGCACTGAAAAATTAATAAAAGTTAATAAATTGCAATTTTTAATAAAGTATAGATAAATTTCAGGGATAAACAATGAAATACTTTCAGGGCATGAATAAGAAGTTAAATGTATGCATTCATAATTAAACTGTAATGCATTGTAGGAGCAATAATACATTCTCTCTAATTTACCTGTCTTTAGGACTTTAGAGCTTCCAACACCTATTTACCCGCATTTCATTAAATATTCACAATATCCAGGTACAGCAGGCAAGGTCAGTGTTATCCTCCTTTGATACGTGAGCAAACTAAGGCTCAGAATCTATTTCTTCTGACCCCTAATGCAGTGCTCTTTCAAGGGCAAAAGGACCAAAATAATTTGACAACTTTCTTGATTAACTCTCCAACCTTTATTGAAACTTCAATACTTAAGGTCAAAAAGACTCACAAACTTTGGCTCAGGAAATTTGGAAAATAATGAGGAGATACAGGTACAAAGTATAAAGCACAATTGCTCTCCAAATTATAAAACTCAAGAAAGTGTTAGTGGTGGTTGATATTCTCTGTTAGACACCACTTCCCAAGTTCTTGAACCCAGAGATGGAAATGCCATTTCAGTCCCAACTACAGCACAGCCAATGAAACATCCCAGGCACTCCTGAGTAAGGAGTGGAGACCCTACCAGAGTGTCCCCTTCCTCCATCAATTGCGTATGCCGCCAGAACCAGTGCAGAAGAGAGGAAATTGCAGCCTCCCATTTTATGACCTTCATGCTGTGCTGGAGGATTTAAAACAGCCCCACCAGGGAGGCTGGGTGCTTTGGGAAGCCTTCTCTTCATATTTCATTTGCTTCTGTTGCAGTATCTGTGGAAGTGATGAAGACAAGTCCCTCCTGGCAGCGAACCCTGCTGAGGCTGCCAACCTCCTCCATATCTGAGGTTGAGGGGGAGGGTCCACGTGGCTTGGGGGCATGGTGGACCCAATCTAGGGGGTAGGGTTGACCTAATCTAGGGGGACAGGGCGGACCCAATCTAGGGGGCAGTCTCATAAAGTTGATTTTCCACAGAGCCTTACATATTGAGTATGTTATACAAACCACAGTGGCTGAGAGAACTCCAGGGTCAGCCAAATCTAAATTCAAATCCATGTTCTGCCACTGGCTAGCTGTGCAATTGTGAGAAAATTATATGACTTTTCTAAGCCTCAGTTTCTTCTGTAACCTGAGAATAATAAGCCCCACCTCATACAATTTCTGTGAGGATTTAATGAGATAATGTGGGTATTTGGCATAGAGCCTCCCACAAAACAGTAATTGCTAACTATTGCAATTATTGTTGTAATAACTATTACCAATTATTATTAAGGGCTTAATATGCCAACCAACTAGTCAGAGTTGAATGGAGTGAAAAACTAAGAGAGTTTGGGTTTAGGATCTTTGGGTCAACAGATCAGAATGCTAGTTGTCCTTTCTTCTTTGGAATGGTTGGGAAAAATGGGCTTTGGGGGGCCGGGGGAGGTAAAGTGAGTTTATTTTCTTGTATATGCGTTTTAAACAAAGAAAGAAAAAGGAGAAAGTCTCCTTCCTTCCAGCACCCAATGTCCACTGGGCTTGGAGGGGCTCGAGCCAGGGCTAGACACCTTGGAGAAGGTGTCGCAGTAGAAGGCAATGGCATTGACCTTGTACTCCATGGGGAGGAGGTGCCCCAAGTCCCTCGGCCCTAGACTGACACCACCAGAATGTCACAGCCTCATCGGCGTGAAGCTAGACAATGAATTCTGAGCCTGGATCCCTTGGCCCTGGGTCAGTGCCAAAGGAAACCATCCTTCAGCAGCCAGCTCTTCCACACTGAGCCCACAAAGGACAGGGAGGCCAATCTGTGTGGGGAGGAAGATGGTTCATTAAACACCTCCAGTAGGTAGATTTGTTTACCCCGTCTATGCAACCCTCACCACCGCCATAGTACTAGTACATAGTACCTTCATTTTATAGATGATAAAAGTGGAGTTCAGGGGGGCCGGAGCAAGATGGCGGAGGAGTAGGAGACCTGGATTTCGTCTCCTCTCAGGAATTCAGCTGGATAGGGATCAAACCATTCTGAACACCTACAAACTCAACAGGAGATCGAAGAAAAGAAGAGCAACAACTCTCTCATCAGAAAAGCGACCACTTTCTGGAAGGTAGGACGTGCGGAGAAGTGAATCCGAGGCGATATTCGGGAGGATAGACGGCGGGGGAGGGGCCTCCGTCGGCCGCTTCTGGCAAGTGATAGAGCCGCGGAGCGCAAAATCGGAACTTTTAGAAGTCTGCTCCGCTGAGGGACGTCACTCTGGTGGCTAAGCGGGGGGTGGAACCCTCCGGGACAGTGTGGTCTCAGGACCCTCGGGGTCACAGAAAGACCGGGGGTGCCTGAGTGCGGCAGAGCTCCCAGGTATCGGAGCAGGGAAGCCGGCTGCAGAGGCGGAGCCCAGGTGTGGGCTCTCAGCTCGGGGTTGCCATAAACCATGATCCGCGGCACAGTCGGGCCACTGCTCCTCCAGCAGGGACCCAACAAGCGGCAGATCCGGGGAGACTCACCTTCCTCCCCCGGGAGGAGCCGCGCGGGAGTGCACCGCAGGGATCTGCTGGGTTTGGAGACTCCACCCGGGGTCGGGTGCCAGAGATAGAAACGCGCGGTCACAGGCCGGGTGAGCACGGAGTGCGGCCGGAGACCGGGGAGACGGGAGTGACTGATGGCTTTTCTCTGGGGGCTCACTGAGGAGCGGGACCCCGAGTTCTCGGCTCCTCCGAGGCGGAGATTGGGAGGCCGCCATTTTCACTCTCTGCCACGAAAGCTGAACGGAAAGCTTGCAGGGAACAAAAGCTCCCGAGAGCAAACCGGAGCAGATTACTTAGCCGGGAGGGGGCAAGGGCGGGGCAATTCCGCCTCCGGCAGAGACATTTGGAAACCACGGCAACAGGCCCCTCCCCAGAAGATCAGCGAGAACAGCCAGCCAAGACCAAGTTTACCGATCAATGAGAACGGCAGAACTCCAGCGCTAGGGGAATACTGCACATAGAATTCATGGCTTTTTTACCATGATTCTTTAGTCTTTCAAAGTCAATTTTTTTTTAACTGTCTTTTTTTCTTTTTTTTTCTTTTTGAATTTTTCTTCTTCCCTTTTTCAACCAACATCTTATCAATCCCTTTTTTTAAAAAAACATTTTTATTTTTCATTTTTAGAGTCATATTCTATCCCTTCATAGTAGTTACCTGTATTTTTGGCATATATATAAGTTGTTCTCTTTTTAAAATTTTGAGATAGTTTCTTCTAACACATTAAAATATACCCTAAATCTCTAGTATATGGTTTTTTCTACTCTCCTGCCTGATCACATTCTCTCCCTTTTTTTTCTTTTTTCTTTTTTTAAATCCTCTTCTTTCTTTTTTCAAGCAACTTCTTATCAATTCCTTTTATAGAATTTTTTATAATTTCTTCATCCTATATGATGATCCCTTCATCATATCAACCTTTATTTTTGTACATATATAAGTTTTTCTTTCTTTAAAATTTTGGGAGGCACTTTCTTCTAAAAGACCAAAATACACCCCAAATCTAGTGTGTGGCACTGATCTATATACCAGCCTGATCATATTTGATCACATTCTGTTTTTTGTTGTTGTTGTTGTTTTGTTTTGTTTGTTTTTATCTTTATCTTTTTCTTTTTTTTTCTTTTTCTTTTTTCTCTCTTTCCCTTTCTTTTCCCACTGCTTCAGGTCTTTTCTGATTTGTTTAGAGTATATTTTCTGGGGACGTTGTTACTCTGCTTGCATTTTGTTCTCTCATTAATCTATTCTCCTCTGCACAAAATGACAAGATGGAAAAAATCACCTCAACAAAAAGAACAAGAGGTAGTACCGACTGCCAGGGACCTACTCAATACGGACATTAGTACGATGTCAGATCTAGAGTTCAGAATCATCACTTTAAAGATACTAGCTGGGCTTGAAAAAATATGGAAGTTATTAGAGAAACCCTTTCTGGAGAAGCAAAAGAACTAAAATCCAACCAAGTAGAAATCAAAAAGGCTATTAATGAGGTGCAATCAAAAATGGGGGCGCTAACTGCTAGAATAAATGAGGCAGAAGAGAGAATCAGTAATATAGAAGACCAAATGATGGAAAATAAAGAAGCTGAGAAAAAGAGAGATACACAACTACTGGATCACGAGGGCAGAATTCGAGAGATAAGCGATACCATAAGACGAAACAACATTAGAATAATTGGGATCCCAGAAGAAGAAGAAAGAGAGAGAGGGGCAGAAGGTATAATGGAGCAAATTATAGCAGAGAACTTCCCTAATTTGGGGAAGGAAACAGGCATCAAAATCCAGGAAGCACAGAGAACCCCTCTCAAAATCAATAAAAATAGGTCAACACCCCGACATCTAATAGTAAAACTTACGAGTCTCATAGACAAAGAGAAAATCCTGAAAGCAGTTCGGGAGAAGAGAGATGTAACCTACAAGGGTAGAAACATTAGACTGGCAACAGACCTATCCACAGAGACCTGGCAGGCCAGAAAGGACTGGCATGATCTATTCAGAGCACTAAATGAGAAAAATATGCAGCCAAGAATACTATATCCAGCTAGGCTGTCATTGAAAATTGAAGGAGAGATAAAAAGCTTCCAGGACAAACAAAAACTAAAGGAATTTGCAAACACAAAACCAGCCCTACAGGAAATCTTGAAAGGGGTCCTCTAAGCAAAGAGAGAGCCTAAAAGCAACATAGACCAGAAAGGAACACAGACAATATACGGTAACAGCCACCTTACAGGCAATACAATGGCACAAAATTCCTATCTTTCAATAGTTACCCTGAATGTAAATGGGCTAAATGCCCCAATCAAAAGACACAGGCTATCAGACTGGATTAAAAAATAAGACCCATCGATATGCTGTCTGCAAGAGACTCATTTTAGAACCAAAGACACCCCCAGATTGAAAGTGAGGGGATGGAAAACCATTTACCATGCTAATGGACACCAAAAGAAAGCCGGGTGGCAATGCTTATAACAGACAAATTAGATTTTAAACCAAAGACTGTAATAAGAGATGAGGAAGGACATTATATCCTACTTAAAGGATCTATCCAACAAGAAGATCTAACAATTGTAAATATCTATGCCCCTAACATGGGAGCAGCCAATTATATAAGGCAATTAATAACAAAAGCAAAGAAACACATCGACAACAATACAATAATAGTGGGGGACTTTAACACCCCCCTCACTGAAATGGACAGATCGTCTAAGCAAAAGATCAACAAGGAAATAAAGACTTTAAATGACACACTGGACCAAATGGACTTCACAGACATATTCAGAACATTCCACCCCAAAGCAACGGAATACACATTCTTCTCTAGTGCCCATGGAATATTCTCCAGAATAGATCACATCCTAGGTCATAAATCAGGTCTCAACCGGTACCAAAAGATTGGGATCATTCCCTGCCTATTTTCAGACCACAATACTTTGAAACTAGAACTCAATCACAAGAGGAAAGTCGGAAAGAACTCGAATACATGGAGGCTAAAGAGCATCCTACTAAAGAATGAATGGGTCAACCAGGAAATTAAAGAAGAATTTTAAAAATACATGGAAACCAATGAAAATGAAAACACAACTATTCAAAATCTTTGGGATGCAGCAAAGGCAGTCCTAAGAGGAAAGTATATAGCAATACAAGCCTTTCTCAAGAAACAAGAAAGGTCTCAAGTACACAACCTAACCCTCCACCTAAAGGAGCTGGAGAAAGAACAGCAAATAAAGCCTAAACCCAGTAGGAGAAGAGAAATCATAAAGATCAGAGCAGAAATCAATGAAATAGAAACTAAAAGAACAGTAGAACAGATCAATGAAACTAGGAGCTGGTTCTTTGAAAGAATTAACAAGATTGATAAACCCCTGACTTATCAAAAAGAGAAGAGAAATGACCCAAATCAACAAAATCATGAATAAAAGAGGAGAGATCACAACCAACACCAAAGAAATACAAACAATTATAAGAACATATTATGAGCAACTCTATGCCAGTAAATTAGATAACCTGGAAGAAATGGATGCATTCCTAGATATGTATCAACTACCAAAACTGAACCAGGATGAAATAGAAAACCTGAACAGACCTATAACCACTAAGGAAATTGAAGCAGTCATCAAAAATCTCCCAAAAAACAAAAGCCCAGGGCCAGATGGCTTCCCAGGGGAATTCTACCAAACATTTCAAGAAGAATGAATACCTATTCTTCTGAAACTATTCCAAAAAATAGAAATGGAAGGAAAACTTCCAAACTCATTTTATGAGGCCAGCATTACCTTGATCCCAAAACCAGACAAAGACCCCATCAAAAAGGAGAATTACAGACCAATATCCCTGATGAACATGGATGCAAAAATTCTCACCAAAATACTAGCCAATAGGATCCAACAGTACATTAAAAGGATTATTCACCATGACCAAGTGGGATTTATCCCTGGGCTGCAAGGTTGGTTCAACATCTGCAAATCAATCAATGTGATACAATACATTAACAAAAGAAAGAACAAGAATCATATGATCCTCTCAATAGATGCAGAAAAAGCTTTTGACAAAGTACAGCATCCTTTCTTGATCAAAACTCTTCAGAGTATAGGCATAGAGGGTACATACCTCAATATCATAAAAGCCATCTATGAAAAACCTACAGCGAATATCATTCTCAATGGGGAAAAACTGAGAGCTTTCCCCCTAAGGTCAGGAACACGGCAGGGATGTCCACTATCACCACTGCTATTCAACATAGTATTGGAAGTCCTAGCCACAGCAATCAGACAACAAAAAGAAATCAAAGGCATCCAAATTGGCAAAGAAGAAGTCAAACTCTCACTCTTTGCAGATGATATGATACTTTATGTGGAAAACCCCAAAGACTCCACCCCAAAACTGCTAGAACTCATACAGGAATTCAGTAAAGTGGCAGGATATAAAATCAATGCACAGAAGTCAGTGGCATTCCTATACACCAACAACAAGACAGAAGAAAGAGAAATTAAGGAGTCGATCCCATTTACAATTGCACCCAAAACCATAAGATACCTAGGAATAAATCTAACCAAAGAGACAAAGGATCTGTACTCAGAAAACTATAAAATACTCATGAAAGAAATTGAGGAAGACACAAAGAAATGGAAAAACGTTCCATGCTCATGGATTGGAAGAACCAATATTGTGAAGATGTCAATGCTACCTAGAGCAATCTACACATTCAATGCAATCCCCATCAAAATACCATCCACTTTTTTCAAAGAAATGGAACAAATAATCCTAAAATTTGTATGGAACCAGAAAAGACCCCGCATAGCCAGAGGAATGTTGAAAAAGAAAAGCAAAGCTGGTGGCATCCCAATTCCGGACTTCCAGCTCTATTACAAAGCTGTCATCATCAAGACAGCATGGTACTGGCACAAAAACAGACACGTAGATCAATGGAACAGAATAGAGAGCCCAGAAATGGACCCTCAACTCTATGGTCAACTCATCTTTGACAAAGCAGGAAAGAATGTCCAATGGAACAAAGACAGTCTCTTCAACAAATGGTGTTGGGAAAATTGGAGAGCCACATGCAGAAGAATGAAACTGGACCATTTCCTTACACCACACACAAAAATAGACTCCAAATGGTTGAAAGACCTCAATGTGAAACAGGAGTCCATCAAAATCCTAAAGGAGAACACAGGCAGCAACCTCTTTGACCTCAGCCGAAGCAACTTCTTCCTAGAAACATCGCCAAAGGCAAGGGAAGCAAGGGCAAAAATGAACTATTGGGACTTCATCAAGATAAAAAGCTTTTGCAAAGCAAAGGAAACAGTCAACAAAACCAAAAGACAACCGACAGAATGGGAGAAGATATTTGCAAATGACATATCAGATAAAGGGCTAGTATCCAAAATCTATAAAGAACTCATCAAACTCAACACCCAAAGAACAAAGAATCCAATCAAGAAATGGGCAGAAGACATGAACAGACATTTTTCCAAAGAAGACATCCAAATGGCCAACAGACACATGAAAAAGTGCTCAATATCACTCGGCATCAGGGAAATCCAAATCAAAACCTCAATGAGATACCACCTCACACCAGTCAGAATGGCTAAAATTAACAAGTCAGGAAACGACAGATGTTGGCGGGGATGCAGAGAAAGGGGAACCCTCCTCCACTGTTGGTGGGAATGCAAGCTGGTGCAGCCACTCTGGAAAACAGTATGGAGGTTCCTCAAAAAGTTGAAAATAGAGCTACAATATGATCCAGCAATTGCACTACTGGGTATTTACCCCAAAGATACAAAAGTAGGGATCCGAAGGGGTACGTGCACCCCGATGTTTATAGCAGCAATGTCCACAATAGCCAAACTGTGGAAAGAGCCAAGATGTCCATCGACAGATGAATGGATAAAGCAGTGGTATATATATACAATGGAATATTATGCAGCCATCAAAAGGAATGAGATCTTGCCATTTGCAACAACGTGGATGGAACTGGAGGGTATTATGTTGAGTGAAATAAGTCAAACAGAGAAAGACATGTATCATATGACCTCACTGATATGAGGAATTCTTAATCGCAGGAAACAAACTGAGGGTTGCTGGAGTGGGGGGTGGGGTGGGAGGGATGGGGTGACTGGGTGATAGACACTGGGGAGGGTATGTGCTCTGGTAAGTGCTGTGAATTGTGCAAGACTGTTGAATCTCAGATCTGTACCTCTGAAACAAATAATGCAATATATGTTAAGAGAAAAAAAAGAAGAAAAAGAAGGTAGCGGGAGGGGAAGAATGAAGCGGGG
The DNA here is from genome assembly GCF_002201575.2 of Neomonachus schauinslandi. NCBI lineage: Eukaryota > Metazoa > Chordata > Mammalia > Carnivora > Phocidae > Neomonachus > Neomonachus schauinslandi. The sequence continues at coordinate 95,646,103 of NC_058406.1, read as the reverse complement.
GAAATCGGAGGGGTAGATGAACCATGAGAGACGATGGACTCTGAAAAACAAACAGGGTTCTAGAGGGGAGGGAGGTGGGAGGATGGGTTAGCCTGGTGGTGGGTATTGAGGAGGGCACATTCTGCATGGAGCACTGGGTGTTATGCACAAACAATGAATCATGGAACACTTCATCTAAAACTAATGATGTAATGTATGGGGATTAACATAAGAATAAAAAAAAATCTAAAAAAAAAAAAAAAAGTGGAGTTCAGACAAAGACCAAGGTCACAGTGCCAGTAAGTGACTGATCAATCACTGGTGTGCATGACTTTAAAAGCCAGCTCTGTCTAAGATTCCGTAGGGCCTCACCCAAGTCCAAGAAAGAGCTCAGAAATCTGGAAATCTGGAGAGGCAGGTCTAGCTGCTCTTCTGCCCCTAACTAGCTGGATGACCTTGGGCAAGACATCTTGCTTCTGGGGACCAGGGATTCCTCATGCATAAAATGAGACAGTGGCCTCGATGACTCATAAGGACTTACCATGTCTGCCTGCATTATAGGAGTGTGAGGCAGGGTGGTCATTCCAGGCATAGTACGCTGGGAAAGAAGTATCCTCTCAATGGAGCATGAGTAGGCAGAGGTGGAATCCACAAGGTACTGCTGGCTGCATCCCATCAGCACCTCCCAGCTCCATCTGCACACCATTTCCCAGACCCTATACTTCATCTTCCCCTTCCTCTCCCATCCCTACACACACAGTCCCCCAAGCTGGGACAAAAGTCCCCATGGGTCCCTGTGCTCTAAGCCATACATTCAAAAATACTCAAATGGACAATGCTGAATTGAATAGTGTCCCCAGGTAACATTAAGTCAGGTTTATTTCCATTGAGATTTAGTTATTAACAATTCATGTCCTGAAATCATGGGGAAGCCCAAATCCTTACATGTTCTGGGGCTAAGAAAGGCCTAATCTGGTGTTTGGCCTAGAGCTGTGGCCCTTCCCTTTGCCCCCTCCCTATGCCCAACCCTATCTGCCCAGCCACGCAAGGAACTAAGGAACTCTAGGCTACCCACTGGGGAGTGATTCCTTCAAAGCCACACTCACCCTAATGACCTCACAGATGGGCAACTACAGCCTCTCGTTTTCTTTGTGAATCTCTGAACTAATCTGAACCTGGGGGTCCCAGTTTTACTAGGAGGAGCAAAGGGCCAGAAGTCTGGGGAGACTCAGGGTAGCTCTCAACAGTTTATCATCTGAGAACCTTCCACCATCATCCCTGACCTGGGCCTGGGAAATAGAGCTAGGATGTCCAATGCTAAGAGAGACCCCAGGAAAGAGGGGAAAAATGGGGGGATTCACCCCAAGAGCACACTTCTAGGCACACAGGTGTGAATGTTTTTGTGTATGGGGTGTCATCCCGTAGTGTGGAGGCTAAAGGCATAGTCCTGAAGGGGAATGGTTCTTATTTGCATCCTGGCACTTGCCAGCTACAGGACCTCAGGAAAGGGATTCAATCCCTTCCTATCTCTTTGATCTTTTCTGATGTGTAAAATGGGGCTAATCACTTAGCACATAAGGTCTTTGTAAGAAATGAAACAGTGCAAAGATCTTTTAGTGAGTACTATTAAGTTATAACTATTATCAATTAGGGAACTCATGGTGAGGTCTACTGCAAAGCCTACGCTCTTTTGTTCGACAAATTCTGCTTATTTTATATAAAGTTTTCTTAAATAAATCTTGAGACCTCCAGTCTCCCACCAGAAGAAAACTTGCTTTCTTTTTTTTAAGGATTTTATTTATTTATTTGACAGAGAGAGAGAGAGCACAAGCACGGGAAGCTGCAGAGGGAGAGGGAGAAGCAGGACCCTGAGATCATGACCTGAGCCGAAAGCAGATGCTTAACCGACTGAGCCACCCAGGCACCCCTGAAAACTTGCTTTCTTTAAAGGCATATTAGAGAGGAATTGTATTGCTATATAAAAGAAATGAGTGACATAGAGTCCCACAGCTTCCCCAAAGACTTCAAAAATGCTGTCTGGGGAGCAGGACCTGGGGGCAGGGACACTGCGGGGAGAAGGGATGAAGTTAGGACAAAGGGTGAGCATACAGGGACCAGTGCTCCTAAACAGAGTGCATCTGCTCTAAGGCATCTTTCTGGTTAAAAAACAATCAGTGTGACCACTCTCTGCCATTCTTACACACAGTGTCCCTTGATCCTCTAGTTCCTTGGTGCTCCTCTACTCAGTATGGAAGAACACTGGCCTAGACAGAGCCAGCCAGGCACTTGTCACGAGAGATGAGGAACAGAAGGATCTGCACAAGTTCCTCATCATCCCTGAGCTGCCCTACCCCACCTTTGTGGTCCTCTAAGACCTTGAGGCATATTTAGCAGTGGAGAGGTGATGAGCACGTGGCAGTGTGGAAGGATGGGTGACAGTGAATGGTCATCACTGTCCTATAGCTCACCATTCAGGTTTCCTCTTAGACAGTCCCTACCTCATCCAGAAAATATAAACTGGTGGAAAAATGTGGTGTGAGACTCTGGGGAAGATGGGAGCAAGGAATTATCAGGAGGAAGTAAAAGCGGATTCCTTCCCAAAAGGACCAAACAGAAAGTAGCAAGTAGAACATCTTTGAAAGAAAGAGGCAATCAATATGGTTTGGGATTATTCTAGCTGGTAGAGGCATCAATGGAGAAAAGAAGGGAGCCAGTTTGGAGGTTCTAGGGGTCTGTATGGATTTGTCTTAGATGCACATCAGCCCCAGAACCATAGTGTTTGAACATTTGAAAAGTCCCACAGTGGAAAAGCCCCAAAGACCCTGTGGAGCCATTTGGCTCCAGGGCAACAGGCACCAGAATTACTTCCTGCCCTGCCCTGTGTCCAACAAACAGAGAAATGTGTTTGTTCTGTGAGACTGGCTCCTATAAATGACATGAGCTAATCTCACTACATTCAGAAATGTTTGAAACAAAATAAAAACCATAATTGGCCCTAGACCAACTCTGAACACTCAGAATGTTTAATCCCACGTTTTCACCCACTCAGGTAACAAGGGCATTTACCAGCCAAAGCCCTCCTCCCTGTGCTTGAATTCATCATCCTTTCTTATTTCCTCTCCCCCCATGGTCCTCCCTCCAGCCTCACAGACTGAAAGCTTCACAAGCATTCTTGACTCTTTTCATCATTCCTGACTCCAACATCATTATATCCTGCTAATTCTTCTTCTGAAAAGCATTCACATTTGCTCTTGGTTTTCCACCTATAAGGCTACAACCCCAGCCCAGGCCATCTTCCCTTCACACTGTTTTATGACCCTCTTGCCACCTATGTCTTCCCTCCAATACTGTCTGCAGAAGGGCTCTTTTTTCATGCTATGCTCCATGTCATCTCAGTGACCGCCATCCCCACCAAGTTTTATCTCCCCTTAATCACACTCAGCTCCTCAGCAGTAAGATCTGTTTGAATTCTGAAGCCTTCCCTACATGGCAGAGCCTGCCTGGTCTTTATGCCTAGCCTGGGGGACACTGCTACTGTGAAGCCTTCCCTCACCCCCCAAGGGACCAAAGTTCTGTGTTGCTTTGCTCATTCCTTTTGCATAACACTCATCACATTTTATCCTTTAAGTGATAATTACAAAAATAAACCATTAGCTACTTATTCATCTCATTCAAACTCCCTTCCTGCCTACTCCCTGCATAGAGCCTCACAATAGAAAACTCTAGATAAATGTGTGTTGAATTTATTCTCACTGTTGCAAGCCCGTCTACACATACCTATAGTCCATTACCCATATCTATCCCAACCCTCTCACCATCTCCTTTCTGATCCCCTCTGTTTATTTAAATCCTACCCACCGTTCAAGGTTCACCTGCTTCTAAACTTGTGCATGGAACTACAAAGGGCAGAGTCCTGCCACCTCAATTCCATCTCCTTCTAGGACAGGATGATTCTAGACTAGATACCTAGAATATGGGTATATTAGGGAATCTGACTGGGTAGTGAATATGATTGCAGTAAAGCATTTGACAAGCATTTCAAGATAGCCTCCAAGCATGGAAACAGGGCTAGATACTAAGATATACTAGCTGGATAATATAATTAGAACAATTAATAACTAACTGAATTACCATGTCAGAAGGATGTAGCCCTCAGCCCTATACTTAAATTATTCCACACATATTTGTTAAGTTCCATATTTTTATTAATGACTTAAATTAAGGCATATAAGTTATTTTTTTAAGATTTTATTTATTTATTTGAGAGAGAGAATGAGATAGAGAGCCTGAGAGGGGGGGAGGGTCAGAGAGAGAGGCAGACTCCCTGCTGAGCAGGGAGCCTGACGTGGGACTCAATCCCGGGACTCCAGGATCATGACCTGAGCCGAAGGCAGTCGCTTAACCAACTGAGCCACCCAGGCGCCCATATAAGTTATTCTTAATACCAATTGCCCAAATACAGGAAAGACGGTGGGGGGAGTTAGTCATGATTTATCAGCAATGGATTTGAAAAATATCTAAGAGTTTTGACTGATATAAAACTCAATAAGTCAGAATGATAGAAGAAGGAAGAAAAAAAGAAGGAGAGAAGGGAAGGAAAGAAGAGGGAAAGAGAAAGAAAGAGAGAGAAAAAGTAAATGATTTCAGATGGTATAGGTGGAAACCAAGCAGTGCTTTGCAGGGCTTTGGACCACTAGGGAGGTTAATGTGTGATACTTTAACAAATAGCTCTGTGGTCAAATAAGTTTAGGAAACACTAGCTTAGGGAAAGATTAACAGGACTATTGAGGTCCTTCAGTACTCTGAAGTATGCTCTGAAACCTCCAAGAGGTTATGGTAGTCCACAGGATTTCCCAAACATATTTGACTGAAACTAACTGACCACCCAGCCCTGACCCCCAAATCACATCACAGGAGCTAGGATGAGTGAAACTCACTTTGAAAAGCGAAGGACTTCAGCTCCCTGGGCCGACCAGAGCCTATCTAAAGTATAGCGTGAAGCTCCAGGGAACCTCAAAAGAAGAGAAATAGAGATCCATTGGATGGGATTAGTAAGAGCATTTAGGCTGGCAAAAATATTCAAAACCATAATATCTGAAGAATGTTGGAAAAATTGACATGTTTTGCCTAGAGAAGAGCTGACTTGGCAGGGGGGTGAGATGATCACAGAAGGTTGAAGGCTTGATAATTGTAATCAAATATGTGAAGAGCTGGCAAAGGAGGAAGGAATTAAACTTGTTCATATGTGACCTCAAAAGATAAAACTGGGACCAATGGTTGGAATCCTAAATGAGTCATATTTTAGCTTATCTTATACAGTTTTCTTTACACGTATTACTTTTGGCTAAAATTCTGGTGAGGTGCTTACTGCCCAGCTAGGAGTATTCTATTCAAGAGTTTCCGATTTCCCGGCTTCTCCTTCTTTTTTGCCTAGCAACAGGACTTGAGTCATTGGGGATCAAATGCGGCACTCAAATCCTATCTGAGGTAGTGAAAAGAGATGAGTCCATGCATGGGTCCCAGCCAAGACCTTGAGGTAAATATAAGAGTCAAGCCAAGAAGAACAAAGAATAACCCTAGTCCAAGGGGCAGGAGAGCTAGTGCCAAGAGTCAGGCCCAGGCAGAAAGAACGCTGGGGTGGGTGCATGTCAAGAGCCTGGTCTGGGATCATTGCTGTGAGGAGCAGCTCACCTGTAGGAAATTGGCACATGAAATGTCAGGCAGGCATAAAGATACAGGATAGCAAGGGGTCCCAGACAGCCAAGTTGGGCAGCAGTGAGGAGTCCTTCTTAGGCTATTTCAGGTAGATGATCTACCATAGATCATAAGCAGTTAAGTGACACTCATACAAAACACCAATATTTGCATAAATTCCACTAGTCTCCTTCAATTATCCTCCAAAGACTAATATTTTAAGAATCTTCTCATTACTTTGAACTTCTTCAGGACTTGTACTAATAGATCCAAGTTCCTTGTTTTAGAAGCCGAGAGAGAGGCAATGATTGGTCACAGTAACAGAACTTGATAGATTATGAAAAAGGCAGAGCTTGAACTATCATCCTCTGAATCACCCAGCCCATTTTTGTCTCTTTGTGTTCACCATGACACCCAAATACAAAGATCAAGTCCCAGTCTTTGCCCCATAAATGTTGGTTGAAGTAAATTAAGTAGGCAGTGGTGTGTCGAGAAATAGTGTTCACTTTTCTATTTAAATAGCAAAAAATGGAAGACCAAGGAACAAATGCAGCTTCTGCTCTGGATGTAGACTGATGTCCCTATTTGGCACTGGGGTGTGAAGGGCCCCTAACTTGGTTATCATCCCCATAAGTGTGCTGACCTGAGCTCTAAGCACTGACCCAAGGAAGGTCCTGTGAGCCTGGGTACACCACATCAGATTCTGAGGTGATGTTGAAGAAGGGCTCTGGGGAGGCTTTGGTCCCTGGCTGCCTATAAATTCAGTGCAATATTAAGTTGAAATATGGGCTATAGGTTTATCCTTGCCTGGCATTTGAGCTCCCCCAGGCCCCCAGAGTCATGCCGCCAGAAGAAGCCATTAACTCCCACAGCTCCGGGGTAAGTGCCGCTTCCCAGCCAAGGCTCGTAAAATTTCAAACAGAAACCCTCCAAACCCAGGAAGATCAGCCTCGTTGACAAGAAACACATGGGCAGAGCCAACACATGGAATGCATTTTGGTCTGAACGGCTTCTTTTGATGATGTTTCCAAGGGCTGAGACCACAGCTCTCTGCACCTTCATGGCAAGTGCTCAAGTCTTACTTCTCTAGGCCTTGGCATCTTGTTAGAACTCCCAGTCTCTGGGACTGTTGATTCTCAATGCCTTCATTGTGCCACAGGACTAGCCCCTGGCCCTTAAGGCATGGACAAATTGCACATTGTCAGTATCTCAACCAGATCATTTACTCCACCACAAACTCAGAGCTGTGAGCATGAGCTCCCAACTGTAGGCAGACGTCTGATATAGAATGTTTACCTTTGCTCTTACTGAGGACCATTTCTCTGCTTGTTCCACCTCCTTAAATGAGCCCCTAAGCCAACGATGCATGACTTCTTTATCAGTTTCCCAACTGCACTCTGACAGTTACCATGATCCTTCTCTATTCTTCTAACTGTCATCACTGCCCTCATTACTGAGCGCTTGTTCCAAGCCCTAGGCTATGACCAGCAGCCCCTTCACACCACCCTCAAGCATTCTAGAGGTCTGCACCCCTTCTCCCCTACCCCAAGCACTCCTTAGGGAGTGCCCTTCCCTTTCATTTCCAACCGTCTGGTCTTTTAGCCACATTACAGCAACTTATGTGCAGGTGGATGAAAGTTTCGGGGCACGTCACCATGCTTATCTTCTAAAATTGTCTCTGCAGTTAACATGTCTGGGTGGATGGATGGATGGGTGAATGGATGGATGGGTGGGTGGATGGAAAAGTGGGTCGATGGATGGATGGATGGATGGATGGATGGATTAAAGAAATAGTGACTTCCACCAGGCCCTGGACTTTGTTTAACCCTAAATGTCCTATATTTGGTACAAGGACCTTCAGCACAGTACACAGAAAAGTACTCAAGAAAGGTACTTTTCTCCGGCCATAAGTCCAGTTTTTCTGCCCCAGAAAACTTCCCAATCTCCAGGTCCAAATCATAAAGTCTTCTCCATTCTGAGCAAAGCAATCAGAGGTCACGGTCCCGGTCCATGTTCGGGTCATCATTCTCAGTAAGGCCGAGGACTAATTCAGCTCTTCTTCCTGGCAATCACCACCTGCACCAAGGACCCAACAATAGCCACCAAAAGCCTCCTGTCTTAGTTAGTTCAAGCTGCTATAACAAAATACCACAAACCAGGTGGTTTATAAAAACCAGAAATTTATTTCTCACAGTGCTGGAGGCTGGAAGCCCAAGATCGAGCCTTCAGCAGATTCAACGTCTGATGACAGCCTCCTTCCTGATTCACAGACGGCTGCATTCTTGCTCTGTCCTCACACAGTGGAAGGGGTGAAGGAGCCCTCTCGGACCTCTTTCATAAGGACACAAATCTCATTCATAAGGGTTCCACCCTCATGACCTAATAATCACTCCCCAAAGGCCCCACCTCCTAGTACCATTACCTTGGGGGCAGGATTTCTGCATATAAATTTCAGGGGGATGCAGACATTCCAACCATAGCACCTCCCAGATTCTATTTTATCCTTTAAAAATTTTTTGTGTGTATCTAACTGCAATCAAATGTGTTAAAGTTTTTTCTGTTGTTTTTTTGTTTTTTTTTTTTTAAGAATGAAGATGAGTGGGGTGTTAGAGATCAACATCAGACATAAGCCATCTAACCATAAAGGAGAGCAGAGAATTAAAAAAAAAAAAAAAAGCCCCTGCCCAGAGGGCTTTCCGTGTAAATTAGACACACAGAGAGTGCAACAAGACAGGGCAGGCACCCATAGAGAGACAAGTGGTAGCCAAGGATAACTGTCTTTGTTCCTGGCCAGGCCAGCCTGTCATCTGCCACCTTCGAGGCAGCTCAGGAGAAGGCTCAAGAGCAAGACTAAGAGAGAGGAGAGAGTAGTAATAAATTACTTCCAATAATAAGTGGAAATGAAGGTAGGGCTGAGAGGCCCAGACATGTGGCTCCTGGCTCTTGTCCTCCCTTATATTCCTCTGTGTGAGAGAGGGAAAAAGAAAGGACAGTATTAATGAAACTGATCCCCAACCCCCACAAGACTAAGAGGACCAAACGGAGGGTGTGCAGGATTGGACACTGGTTTTGCTGTGTGTGTCTGTGTAGGGATATGTGTGCATGCGTGCGCGCGTGTGTGTCTGTGTGTTTACTGTTCCAGCGTTAGTTTATTCTTCTAGCATATGTGATTGTGCTGAACCCTGTGTGTGGGTGACATCTTCCAGTCTCACCCATGCCATAACCCTGCAGCGTTCTCTCTTCATAAATTCCAAGGCTAGAGCCCAAAGGCATCTCAGTCCAACACATCTTGTCACATTGAAATAAAAGCAAAATTAAAGCTTTGACATTGTGAAAGCCTCGTAAAGCTCCCCCAACACACCATCCAGGCTCAGATTTCCCAACATCAAGCTGCTGCTTCTAGGACAACCCTCTTAACCAACTGAGCCACCCAGGCGCCCCTCTAGGACAACCCTCTTAAGATGCATAAGGAATATGTAAGTCAAGAAAGACAGATTTTAATCCTTTTATTAGACGAAATTACATCAGTTCAAGGCACAATATTGAAGGAGAGTTTCTTGAGCAAAGCTGATGAAAGCTGGCAAAGTCTGTTCTGTGTGGGATTCACCCAGGGTTCACTGAAGACACACTGGGACTTTGCTGGAGACTCACAACACCCTTCTCCATCCTGTGAACGACACACGTAAACTGCGCCCCCCTCATCCTGGATCAGGAAAAGTGGGAGGCTGTGAGCACCCAAGTCCTGGTCCTTGAGTTCACCTGATTCCTTCATTCTTTTTTTTTTTTAAGATTTTATTTATTTATTTGACAGAGAGAGACACAGTGAGAGAAGGAACACAAGCAGGGGGAGTGGGAGAGGGAGAAGCAGGCTTCCCGAGGAGCAGGGAGCCCGATGCAGGGCTCGATCCCAGGACCCTTCATTCTAGTGCAGACAGTCACCCTCCATCTACAAAACAGACACTCTCCCAATTACATAGCAGTAAATTACAGTGTTCGTTGGAATTAAGCTCTTTGTATTTTCCGCTGTCTTTAGTGATTCCAAAGCTTGTTGAAGATGAGTGTCTAGGGCGAGCCAGCCAGAGGAAGGGAGAAGAGATTCCTAAGGTTTGAAAGTTCTGATGAATGAGTAATTAGAATGTCAAAGATGATTCTTCAGGAACCATGGGAATAGCTAGGAACCAGAAAGAAGCAAAAGCCTTTCTTGGAGAGGAAAGACTCTCCCTGATTTGTAAGAAGGTGATAGCTTTCAGCCCCTTCCAAGGTCCCCCACGGCATCGGGGATGGGAAGTGCTAAGACACAGGGAAAGAATATGGCCTCCCTAGAGGTTCCTGGGCCCTGAGTGCCGGCTTCCAGAGCTGAGGCAGGGCTGGACGTGACACCCACATCCTCAATTCCTGAACTGTTTGGGGGAAAAGAGGATAGAGGAACCTTGAACCTGTGGTTCATTTCTTTGCATCTCTCACTGTGAATAGGGAAGGTTTGGGGCAAGCCCTGATGTGTGCAATGAAAGTTGTCTTTCTGGATTTGCAAGTAGATTAAATGAGGCTGGAGTTTTACAGAAAACAGGTTTCCAAACACATTAGCCACAGGCCAAACATCTCCTCAGAGGAGTTTTATTTTTAGAAGAGCCTTAAAAGTATTTCCTTTACAGTACCTGAGACTAAAATCAATCCCTGTGACAACTTGACATTCCATTTACTGTAAGCCTTTGGAGATAGTAGAACCATTTGCCCCATCTCACCAGAGTAGGGTTGAGCACTCACTGAGCACAAGAGAAAACCTCCCTCCATGAAGGCTGGGAGCAGAGGGGGCGGGGAGCTCTCCTTCCATTAGGCTCATGTCTCCCACTTTTCAATTTGTCTGACAGAAACTGCCAGATCGGAGAACCAGGTTCCTCTTTGGCTTTGTCACAACTTCTCCAAGTCTCAATTTTCCTATTTATGTAAGAAAGAATTGTAAAAATCATTTCCTTCCTAACCCAGGAATTACTTCCAGAACCACAAAGACACACCTGAGTTTCCTTCAGCTTTGCAAAAGGCACATATTTATCAGCACAAATTTGAGTTCAAACATTTCTGGAGGTTTTACGTTTAAAGTGGAAAACATTTTGGGGTGCCTGGGTGGCTCAATCCATTAGGTGGCCAGCTCCTGGTTTCGGCTCAGGTCATGATCTCAGGGTCCTGTGGAGTCGGCTTGAAGATTCTCTCTCTCTCCCTCTGCCCCTCTCCCAGCTTGCTCTCTCGCACGCGCTCTCTCTCTCTCTAAAATAAATAAGTAAATCTTTAAAAATTTTTAAAAAATAAAGTGGAAGGGGCGCCTGGGTGGCTCAGTTATTAAGCGTCTGCCTTCAGCTCAGGTCATGATCCCAGGGTCCTGGGATTGAGCCCCTCATCGGGCTCCCTGCTCAGTGGGGAGCCTGCTTCTCCCCCTCCCACCCCCCTGCGTGTGTTCCCTCTCTCGCTGTCTCTCTCTCTCTCTCTGTCAAATAAATAAATAAAATCTTTAAAAATTTTTTAAAAAATAATATAGTGGAAAACATTTTCGTGATTGCTGTTTCAATTCTTCCAACAAACCTATAATGTCTTCTAGACGAGGAGATTGGGACTTAGAGAGATTATGTATTTTCTCAATCCCAGAGCTATGAAGTGATAACATGGTACAGTTCATTTGTTTCTACTGCCGAAACTCCTCAATATTTTCCAGTTGAATTCTGCGACTGGTCACAAAGAAGTTATCTGCCTGAAGCGTTTAATATTGAATCGTAATTACAATAGTTGTACCAATTGAGATTCTACTATAAGCCATGTGTTTGGGCATTTATGTGGGTTAATCTTCACAACACCCCTGCAAGTAGGTGATATTGTCCTCATTTTATAAAGGAGAAATAAAAATATAAATATAAACTGAGTAAGGATTCAGATCTGTGTTGCACTGCCTTCTACTCCACAATTAGGAGAGAAAGAATTCCATAGGGGACCCTTCGGAAGCTCTAACAACCGTCCCAATATCACTAAGTTCTTGGGGACTTCAACTCAGGGTGCTTTTATCAGGGACAAATTTTTAAAACTCACCCAAAATCTATTTGATATTGACTGTGGAACACCCAGAAGGTGTGATCGCTTCATAGTCTTTTAATGAAGGCTTCCTACCTCAGTGGGGAAACTCACTCTTGTCCTGGGGAAATCCTTCCTTGCTAACCTTCCCCCCTCTGATTACAGCACAACAGCATTTCGAAGGCAATTATTTGTAGGTCTTCTAAATGGGTTGATTAAGCTGCAGGAAAATTTAGGGGAGACTCCAACTTACCTCTCCAGAACTTTTCAAAAGGCTCTGTAAAGTAGGGGGGTGGGGCGTGAAGTTGCATTTGAAAGGAGCCCGAGTAAGCAAGGTACAGACCATCCTAATAGGCCAGGGAATTCAATCTTATAATCACCCCAGAAAGGGTAAAGTTAACACTAGAAACAATGTAAAAACAGAGGACTTGTCGCCTTCAGGTGCCTGGCAAAATTGCAGCACTACAAAATGTGGCTTGTTCCAGGTAACAAGTAGTAAGCATGCAGTCCCAAGGGTGTTGAAGCATTATTCTCATGTTGGGTTCGTAAAATACATGCTCCTGGGTGGGGCCGGGGGACTTCTGCCAAAGTTCTCAGAAGTCTGTCTGTGCTTTTGCTCCTGGAAGGCTCCCTTCCCAGGAATATATCCACAAATGAATCACTCTAATCACCAGCCACCTCCAGGACAAGGTTCATCCTCAGGGGCTCGAGAACCTATTTTGCACATAGAAGAAAGCCTGTTTCACTCCTCGATCACGTGGAGAATTAAGAGGAATAAAAGCTTAACCAAAAGTTCACATCATGTGCAATTTAAAAAGAATACCCACATGCAGTAAACACCTCATTACATACGGATAACTTCGTTATTTCATGAATTTTCCACCCCATTTGCCACTGCAGGATGACAGCCCCCCGTGCCCACAAACGCTGCAGGGCGGAATGCACCTGTCATTAGTCAGCAAGGACTAGAGCATGCTCATGCATCTTAATATCAACTAAAGCAAGCATAATACAGCTAAATCTGCTCTTCTCATCCCCCCCATACACACACACACACACACACACACACTCCCCAAAGCTAATTATATGTGATTTGGGGATTTTTCCAGAGCAGGGATTATCCGCTTCACTGTTCCTCTAGAGTCAACTGCACTGTGGCATATTCTATTATCCCGCTTAAAGAAGCAGATCTGATATCTCACCCTGGGCTCTGTTAGAAAAGGAAAAACAGCAGGAATTTCACACAACTGGACCTGACCCTCAGCAGCACAAATCTGGGATGTGTTAGGGATGTGAAAACAGCTCTACATCTGCATGGCGCCTTCCGTTCTCCAAGCTCAGGATGCATCAGGGACTTCACTGGGGCCTCACTAGCAAAGCAGCATCCTCTCCGCCCATCAGCCCAGGTCTGAACGCAAAAGGCCTCCCTGGCCCTCCGCAGGCCCCTCAGCATTCCACTGTTCCTGGCCCAGTTCCAAGCTGATAATCCAATCCCCATTGGTTTGCCTTCTCCACAAAATTTTAAATGGGAGACGGGTTCCTCTTCATTTCCTGTCTCACTCCCTCCACTGATTTTTAAACAGTTTGCCACTTCCCATCCTGTGTGGATGGATGCTCTCCAGTGACCCATGATGGCACCATGTCCAGCTGCTATGCAAACTCTAGGCCGTGTGCTGAGCTAACAGTGCAGGTGGGGACCACAGGTGCTATCTCCATTCAGATTGAAGTCCAACCTGTCGAGATGGAATCTGCAGGATCCAGAGGCTGACTCGTCCTGACCTTGGGCTGGGCGTTCCTCCTGCAACAGGCTCTGTTCCCCTTTCCACCCTGTACTTTCTCCCCTTCCCTTAAGACTCACATCTTGGAGTCTTTGTGCTAAGGAAGGGACAGGCGTAATTTCCTTAATCACAAATCCGCTGATCACAAACAGCAAGGGAGGTAGAGATGTTGCCCTCCACAATTGTGGGAGATGAAGTATACGCACATAGCTCCGTTCCCGGTTCCTGGAAGGCAGGGTTCTTTTTTGGTTTGAATTCCCAAGGGAAGTGGCTATTTTGAAACCAGCCTGGGGGATATGAAGATAGCTGACCATTCTCATTGTCCAAAAAGAGAGTGAGAATATCCAGAAGGTGAGAGGCCCTCTGTGGCTAGTTTGAATACATTCTTTAAGTTTTACGTTGAAGTTGATTCTTTTCCCATACTATTTCCATAATGTTCCTTTTCTTTATTTATTTTTCCATGAAAAGCCATCCTCCTATACTCTACTATTTGTGACTCTCAAGGCTTATTCAAAAATCTTCGGGATAAAAAAACAGAGAACTCCCTCCAAGCATGTTATTAGTGCCCAATAATCTGAAACCTGAAACAAAACTATAAAATAGGTACAGTTTTTTTTTTCCAACATTCAACATCCCATCACACACACTTTGCTTGCTTCTCTCCCCACCTTGGTACCCCCTGCACTTTTCTGGCAGCCTGGGGCATGCTACAGTGGCAGAGTCTGCCCACCCACTTCCTGAGCAGCAGCCCCCACCTCACCCCAGTGCCCAAATTCACCTCTTGCCCCATCACTTCATTTTTTGAACTAATTCAAATGGATGTGTTAATGGACGATAATGGGAAATAACTATAACAACCTTTTACATATGTATGCAATAACATACTTTTCAAAGCAATGGACAGTTTTCAAAGATTTTACATTAATTATTACACCTGATAATGTTTTTATATTGGCCCATCAGTTACAGAGGGTTGAAATTTTCTTCTCCGTTTCATGGATGAGGACATTGAGGGTCTTCGAGTTTAATCGTTTGACCCAAAGTTACAGAGCTAGAAAGATGGGGAGCTGGGACTTGATCAGAGTGTTCTGGAACCTGGTTCCCACACTGTCTGGACGGTTGTTCATTCAGCCCGTGTGTCTCCTCTTTGAACAGAACAGCTGGAATAGGCAAAGCCTTAATTATTTCTCAAGGCAAAGACATGCTAGAACCATCGGAGTCCTTCTTCATAATGCAGACTCTTAAGATGCACTACCCCAGACTTACTGAATCTGAATATCTGAGATGGGGCCAGAAACCTGTAATTTAACATCTTAATTCCTAAGACAATTCTTAGGCACACTAATATCTCAGAACCTTTTCTTTGAGTCAAGGAATTGGATTTCTAACAGGGAAATTTCAGACTTCAGAGAAAGAAAGGTCAAAGAACTATTTGAGAAATAGAAACTCTTCTGTTGAATGCCATTAATACTTTCTGAGCACACGCTTATTTTGTGGTGATCTCTACACCCCAGAATGGCCAGACTCTGCCTAAGTATTGTTCCAAACCCTTAACCCCACCTCAAGGCTGCTCTACTCCACCTGGGAGCACCCAGTATAGTTTGAAGAGAGGAGCTGTCTTTGGCTTCTCTCTTTTGTCTTTCCTCAGTCTCCATGTTCTGCTTGTTGTTGTTAAACTCAAAAAGGAAAAGAAAACATAAAAGAGTATTAGGAAAACACCCTCTTCCTTCCTCTCAAGAACATTTTTCTCCACCGTTTTGCAGGAATAATACATTATTATCGAGGACCAAATCCCCACCGTGGCTACATTCATGTAAAATTCAAAAACATCTGGATAATTGATTGACTTTTTCTCTTTTTATTTGAATGTGCAGCATTGTATACAACCAGCCTGTGTGTTCTCCCATGGGAACTACTGAGGATGTAAATCCTTCCCTCAGCTCTTTAATTAAAGTTACGAAAACATCAAGAGGGTCTCACCCTTGTAAACACAAGGAGCCTTTCCAGGAAATAGCTCTGCCTCTTGTGTTAACAGATGTCATGGGGCAGTTGGGTGGGAGAGTGTTGTTTTAAAATTCTCAATCTGCCTCACAAGAGTTTTTTCCTTAGATGGTTCCTGGATAGCATCACATGCTCTTCTCCTTTCAACTCTCACATCACTTCATGTAGTTTTTCTATTCTGTCTCACTGCTATGGTCTGAGTGTTTGTGTTCCCCCAAAATTCCTATGTTGAAACCCCCAAGGCAATGGTGTTAGGAGCTATGACCTTTGAGACGTAACTAGGTCATGAGAGCTTTGAGGATTAAGAATGGGATTCATGCCCTTGTAAAAGTGACCCCAGAGAGAGCCTTTGCACCTTCTACCATGTGAGGGCACAGCAAGAAGTTGGTGATCTGCAGTCCAGAAGAGGGCATTCACCAGAACCTGACTATGCTGGCACCTTGATCCTGGCTTGGATCCCACAGAACTGTTAAAAATAGATTTCTGTTGTTTATAAATTTCCCAGTCTGTGGTGTTTTGTTATAGCAACCAGAACAGACTGAGACACCCACCTTGAGCACTTGTCAGGTGGACCAGAAATAATACAAAGGCCAACTCCTTAGACCAGTGACAGTCATCATCTGCCATCTGATTTCCCTGAATTATGCCACATTCTCATTATTTGCCTCCTCATACTGAGATAGTGAACAGCTTTGTAGTTACACAATATTGGATGTATCCGCCTGACTTTAAATACCTGGTTGAAAAGTAGAAAATCTTTTCAGAAAATCAGGATGCCTAGCATCATGCTGACAAGGTTCCAGATACCTGACAGATTTATTCCTTTATCCATATCTTTTCTGGGTTATTTGTTTCAATATCTCCTTGATGCTGCTTTGTCAACAATAAGCAGCCTTCCAGGTGAGCATTCTTCTGTTCCAAGGAAGGGCAGCAAGCTCCTGGAAGGAAGTGCTGAGCACCTTCACCCTGGGGGAAAATCGAGTCAGTACAGAGGAGACCTAAGAGAACACTTCCCAGAAGCAGGCAGGTGAGAAGACCGAATGTACAGGAGGTTGGGGTCAAAGATTTTGGACTCTTGAAGATAAGCAATTCTGAGTTCAGCCATGGCATAGCAATCAGTCCTAATATATGGTTGATGAGCAACTAAGTAGAATAGATATAAAGGTCATTGGAACTGACTCACTTAAAGAACCGAACTGGAAGGGCAGAGATACCTTCATATGGATGCCAAAGTCCCTGGGATGATCACATCATAACAACCTGTGCTCGAGTCATCAACAACAGCCATAGATTGTCCACAAAATATCAAATAGTAAAAGCAAAAGGCAGTAAATAGAGCAGTATGACAGGATTGGCCTTCCAAAGAGGTGCTATGCCCAGAAGTCCAGAAATTGGATCCTAGACCTGACCACCACCAATTTGTTGTTGACCCTAGGCAAGTCATTTAACATCTTTGAGACTTGGTTTAATTCATATGTAAGAGAAGAGGGCTAGGTTGGATGATCTCTATGGCTTCCTCTAGCTCTGATGTCCAGTCCCAACTGGTTCAGGGAGGAGGGAGTTGACGGAAGCAGAGAGGCCCTAGATGATGGGTTATTGCTGCCAAAATCACCCTTTTCCCTCCCTCCTCCTGTTCTCTCATTGACATGCCCTTTATTATCTTGTTGTTGTTGTTGATGTAGTGTTTTTTCCCACAGAGCTCTGTGGGATAGGACAGCAGAGCACACACAGAGCAGATAGGAAAGGAGAGCGGGAGTGGGAAAGGGGAGGAAGGGCTTCTCCAGGATTCCCCAAGCCCCTGCTCTCCAGAGCCACAGGCCGAGGAGGCGTGTCTTCCAGTCTGGGAATCTGAGAAGGTGAAGATCTCTCAACATCCTCCAGCCCCTCCAAACTCTGCAACCTTTTCCTGGGTGCTCCTGGTTCCAGCACCAGATCACTGGTCATTGTTCTCCGCCATGTCCTGCTTTCTTTCCAAGCTTCTTAGGGGGTCTGCTCATTCCTGTAAAGGCCAAGGAGCTGAACCGGTAGGATCTATAAAGCACAGTATACTTCTGGTAACAGATAGTTTTTGCTAAATAACAAAACATGATAAAATTTAGTGATTTAAAGCAACAAACATTTCATTTGCTCCAATTCTGTTGGTCAGTGGGGTGATTACTCTGGTCTGGGATGGCTTGTCTGTGGCTAAACAGTCCAGAACAGAGCTGTCTAATAGAAATATAATACAAACCATGTCTGCAATTTGAAATTTTCTGGTAGCCACATTTAAAAAACTTAAAAGAAACAAGTGAAGTTAATTTTAATAATATATTTTAAGTCAACCCAATGTCCAAAATATTATTTCAATGTGTAATTAACATAAAAATTATTAGTGAAATATTTTATATTCTTTTCATCATACTAGTTTTCAAAATCTGTATTTTACACTTACAATATATTTCAATTCTAGCCACATATCAAGTGCTCAACAGCCACCATATAAGAAACTGAAGGTCTAGAATGACCTCTGGCTCACATGTCCGAGGTGTCAGGTGGGATGGTTGGAATGATTAGAATGTCTGAGGCTTCTCTTCACATAGTATCTCATCCTCCAGGAGAGCAGCCCAGATTTGTCTGCATGATAGAGGAAGAGTTGTTATCGGCAATAGAACCCCAGTGCACAAGTGATTTTCAAACTTCCATCTGTTCCATGTTTGCTGAAGTTCCATGGCCAGAGTGAGACACATGACCTAACCAGACGTCAGTGTGGGAAGGCTCTATCTGAGGATGTGGTTACCAGGAGGTAACTAAAGAGGAGGCCATTTCCCCCAGGCCCCCAGGTCGGAGGGAAACATCCCAGGGCTGCCACCAGCCTCCTCCTTCCTCCTTCTTAGAAAATTTCAACACAGAGGAAAGCACAAAAAAGGAAAATTAAAATAATCTGTAATCTTACCTCCCACAAATAGATAATTCAATCTCCCACAAATAACCACAGATAATCCTATTTCCCACAAATAACATAGATAATCCTATCTCCCACAGATACTGCTACCTTTCCATTATTTTTTCAATGCAGACATACACAATCATTTTATAAATTGGCAAACAAGTCAATAAAATATGAACCACTATCACTTAACAAAACATTTTTAACATTTTCCCACATTATTAAATATTCTTCTAAGAAGTGAATTTTAATGGTTTCATAACATTCTATTCTATGGATATACCACAATTTATATAAACAATCCTTTATTGCTAAAGGATTATATTGCTTCTTATTTTTCATACTTACAAATAATAAGGAAATTAATCATCTTAGTTCACACATTTTCCATTCATTCAAGCCCTTTTGTGAAGAATGGATTCCTAGAAATAGAATTTCTAAGTCAAAAAATATTGCACATTTCGAAGTATCTGATTGATTGATTGATTGATTCAACAAATAATTACTAAGCATGTGTAATTCCAGATACTCTTAAAGGTGCTAGGGATAAGGCAGTATGAAAAACAGACAGAAACCCCTACTGTCATGAAGGAGGTTACATTACACTGGAGTGAGCCTTCAATAAGGAAAGAAGTATATTACCTAGTATGTTAGAAAGTACTACATGCTATGGAGAAAAGTAGATTGGAGATAGAGGATAGGGAGTGCCAGGGTGAGGACAAGGCTACAAATGTAAATAAGATAGTCACTCATGCAACCTTTGCTCAAAATACATTCTTCAGTTTCTTTCTTTTTTTTTTTTTAAAGATTTTATTTATTTTTGACAGAGAGCGAGAAAGGGATCACAAACAGGGGGAGTGGCAGAGGGAGAAAGCAGGCTTCCCGCTGAGCAGAGAGCCCGATGTGGGACTCGATCCCAGAACCCTGGGATCATGACCTGAGCTGAAGGCAGATGCTTAACCGACTGAGCCACCCAGGCGCCCCCAGTTTCTTTCTTAAGAAGGCAGGGCACTGGGGAAAATTACTAAACAAGTGACCCGAAAGGTCAGAATACAATTCATCTTCATCATAGGACTGGCCCAGGCTATTCTTCACCTGTAAGCAACTGTAGGATTACAACTAGACCCCAGGTAGTCAAGCTAGGGGTCCATGGGGGAGGAGTCCCTTGCTGCTAGTCCTGTGGAGATACATACACAGTGGTACCCACGTAACTCTTGGGAACAAATACAGTGAGGGAGATACCATGGGGCAGTGGGATCTTGGAGCTCCTGCCTTACCTCTTTGGTCAAGTGTTTCTTCTGATTGGCCAGAAACCTCCCAAAGGATACAATCAGTGCCCTTTTTTCTCAGAAAGCTCAAAGCACAAATACAAACCCTCTTCCACCATTATAAAATGGCTTGCATATATTGAACGTTGAGGATATACGTTTGATGAATGCATGGCAAATTAAATAACTGAGTGAATTTTTTTGAGTTAAGAGAAAAGAAACAGCTTTATCTGAAGAGGGTGAAGAGAACTTCACTATTTACACAGCATGCTTGTGGCATTAGGGAGGCAGAGTGAGATTAGAAAGGTGATAGCAGTCTCATGAAAAGAGAACTTTGGCCTGGCTGTTATTTCACCACTGGTGACTACATTCATGTCCTCGGATGCAGTACTGATCTCTAGAATTGCCATATTTTTATCTGGACGTAGATAACACAAAGCAGTATATACTTGTACCCTTGAGGCCTGAGTCACAGAGGCATCCAGAAAGATCTCCCATAAACTATCCTTTGTCACTACTCACAAAAGCATTCATTCATTCAACCAGCAAACGTTTATGATGTGCACGTTATATGCCAGGCATTTGTTCTAGGTGTGAACAACTGTTCTGGGTGTCAGAGTTAAACAAGAAAGACCAGTCCAGATCTACATTTATGGGGGGAGGTAAATATACAAGCATATGAATACAACCAGATAGCAATAAGTACTATAGAAATGAAGAAAGGATGATGTAACAGAAAATAACTCAGTGGTTTCTTCCAGTGGGGTGTTCAAGAAAGTCCTCTCTGAGGAAGTGGCATTGAAGTTGAGATCTGCATGACAAGCAGGGACCAGACATATGAAAATCAGAGGCCATAGGGAAGCCTAAGTGCCCCAAGGCATGTTTATGAAACAGAGAGGATATGCCAGAGTCGCTGGAGCATGGTAGGTGACAGGAAAATGGTGTGAGCTAAGGGTCAGATAAGGAAGCCTTGTAGGAGTTTGGGTTTTAATTGAAAAGCCATGGAAGAGCTTTGAGCAAGACATTGTGCATCATGGGGCGCTTGGGTGGCTCAGTCTGTTGAGCATCCAACTCTTGAGTTTGGCTCAGGTCATGATCTCAGGGTGGGATAGGACTCCATGTCAGGCTACACGCTGTGGAGCCTGCTTAAGATTCTCTCTCTCTCTCTCTGCCTCTACCCCTACCCCCCATGCCCTCCCCCACCACTGGCACCAGCAAACACTCTTTGCCTCTGAAAAAACAAAGACATTGTGCATCTGATTTGTGTATGAAAAATGGAGAAAGAGGTTGAAAGCAAGAGTGAAAACAGGAAGGCCAGCAAACAAACTACTGCTATAACCTTGATGAGAGACAGAAATTACAGCGGTAGCAGTGGAGAAGAAAGGAGTAGACCGATTTTGTTATATTTTTCAGTAGGTTTCTGATGTTCAAGATGTTGGCTTTAGCTAGTGGATGAACGCTGAGGCCATTTACAGAAATGAGAAAGACATGGGAATAGCAGATTTTGAGGTAAAACTCAAAAGATCTGTTTTGTCCTGGTCAGGTTGGAGAAGCAATGGCAATGTTGTGTAGACAGTTGGAAATGAGCCCAGAATTTTCAGGTAAAGATCAGGTTTGCAAGTCACAAGTGTAAATTGGCAGGACATGGGTGTGGTTCAGTGTACTCTTTCATTAAACTCCTTTCATTAAGGTGTCAAATGATAAAGTGAATGAGTAGTCGTACAAAGAGTAAAGAACACTAACTCAGCCTTATAAAACCAGCATCATCTGTCACTCAGCAAGTCACTTCTTTGTCTGTGAAATGGAGTTAGTGGGGATCTCTACCAGGAAAGGTTGTTTTAGGACCAAAGGAGCCAACATTTGCAAAAGCACCTAGTAGGGTCTCCTGCACAACACAGGCCTCTTTCAGCAAGTGGCTGTCTGCTCTATTCAATCTGAAAAGCCTGCTAGAAAAATGCAAGAGAAAGTACAGGGACCACCCTCTGAAGGAATCTGCCCCATGCCTCACAGGCCCTTTCGTTGACAGCTTTGGCGAAGGCAGAATCAACACTGTGCAGAGCCCTCACTTGAATCCTAAATCAGCTGCTTCTGGGAAAAAAAACAGTGATGAATTTCTTGACAGCCATGCTATTTGCCAGCTGATAACGTATTTTTCACAGATTATTAGACTTGAGCCAAGCAACAGTAAAAACGCATTCTACAAATATTATTGCTTCTGAGTGGAGTTTTGTTTTAGTTTTTTCTCTCTCTCTCTCTCTCTCTTTTTTTTTTTCTTTAAGAAAGTGCCTGCACGGAGCCTATTTTGGGGGATGACTTGAGTTGTTTTCCTGGCTGCACTCCAGGGAGCTTCATAGCAAGGGTTGCTCAAGCTGCAGATAGTGGTTTTGTGGGCTATTTGTTGCTGCTTTTAAGTGCCCAAAAGACCTCTCATTCCCACGTCTTCCTAGTTCAAAAAGGAGGTGCAGGGAACCTGACCACTAACAACGAGTGTAGATCCTCTGAAATCAAGGGGATGGGGGGGAGGGGGAAGGGCTACTACTTAAGTCCATGGTCATCTGCTCCCTTCTCATGACAGTGGCAATTCTGCACTGGACCTGCTCCAGGATCCTGGTGGGAAAATCCATAGACGAACTACCACAGCAAACAGCACCCTTGGGGAATGTTCTTGTGGTGTTTCTGTCATAAAGGGGCCATTTGCACTCAAGAGGTTTCCACAGAGGACACCATCCAGCATGGTGTGTCACGAAAAGGGCACGGAGCACGGGTCTGCTGTGAACAGCCCAGGCCCTCCACGCAGGAGGTGGAGGCAGGGCTGTTGCCAGAAGGCCAGGGCCATGGCGGGCCTGGACAGCCTGCAGAGACTGTTCGTTGACCAGCTCAAGTGGTTCCTAATTCTGGGTGAATAAATTAAGCCTTTACCTGGAGGCTTCTCCTGGAAGCACTGGTACCAGCCCCCACTCTGAATTTGCTGGCAACATTATAACCTCCCTGGAGCTTCTGCCTGAATGGAGAACTCTTACCCCGAACTCTTTAGGAATGGGTCAGTTTAGGCCAGAAGGTGGATGTCTCTTGCTGGCGGCAAGTGGGGTAACAAGGAATAGGCAGGAATTCAGGAGCCTAACCAAAGCCAAGAGTTCTGTGAGCTTCGTCCTGGTAAAGCATGCCCCTCTCAAGTTCCCCTGCTTTCACCAACATTTTGTCAAGAACACAGAATTACTGCTCAGGTAATCCCATGAATGACAGAGGTCCTGACCCATTCACGCATAGGAAGGGAAGGAATTCTTCATCTTACATTTTCACACTGTGTGTTGCCCTCGCGAGCCTCCCTGACCACAGGGAATGTCTGTCAGGCAACAGGGTAAAATGGAAAGGGGGAGATCTCCGTTTGGGGACTGGATCTGACTCTGGGTTTCTCTGAGCAAACTTCATTCAGTTATTCAACAGATATAGATTGAGCTTCTTGCAAGTGCCAGAGATTTCCTAGAGGCAGCAATCCAGAGGCAGTCTGCCCTCTGGGTTCATGAGTTAATGGAGCACACAGGTAAGTACACCTCCCTGAGCCTCAGTTTTCCTGTTGATGAGGTGTGGGTAATAGCAACAACATGGAAACACTGTAAATGCCCAGCAGCATGTGAGTACATCACTAGGTTGTGGTGTAAAGCTTGAGAATTCTATATAGCAGTGTAAACCGAGGAACTAGAACTGCATTTATCAATATGGATAAGTAAGTTAAGTGAAAAAAACACACTGGAGAAGGATACATTAGTATGATCATTCATATAAAGTCTTAAAATGTGGAAAACAATAATAGATTGTGGGTACATCTCTTTGTAATGAAGGCAAGAATTTATGCATGGGAGTGATAAGTCAAATTTAGAAAAACTATCTCTGGGAAGGAAAAGGCACTGAAAGTTACACTCAGGAGTTTGCCAGAAGGTACACTCAGGAGTTTTCACTGAACCTGAAATGTCTTGTTATTTCAATGAGCTAGTAGGTTCATGGGTGTTTGTTAGAGTATTTATACTTTTGGTCTGCCTAAAATATATAGAATAAAAGAATTTAATGCTACATTGAACTTGTAAAAATAATTAATTTTTAAACCCTATAATCAGTCAATTCTACGGTAGTATGGAGAACCCAAACAGCAGATAACCATAGACATATCTATTTGGGTATGGAACATGCCATTTGATTTCTGAGGAAAGGCAGATAAAAGGCTTGACTTGCTGATTTGTATTGATAGTTATCATTATCAACATTTATTGAGTGTTTACTACATGCCAGGCATATGATATTTCATCACTGAGGATTTTACATGCATTATTACCATTTTTTTAAATTTTTTTAACATATAATGTATTGTTTGTTTCAGGGGTACAGGTCTGTGATTCATCAGTCTTACACAATTCACAGCGCTCACCATAGCACATACCCTCCCCAATGTCCATCACCCAGCCACCCCATCCTTCCCACCCCACCCCCCACTCCAGCAACCCTCAGTTTGTTTCCTGAGATTAAGAGTCTCTTATGGTTTGTTTCCCTCTCTGGTTTCATCTTGTTTAATTTTTCCCTTCCTTTCCCTGTGATCCTCTGTCTTGTTTCTCAAATTCCTCATATCAGTGAGATACTTGTCTTTCTCTGATTGACTTATTTCACTTAGCATAATAGCATTATTACCATTTTAAGAGAGGTCACTGAAGCTCACTGAAGTTAAGGAACTTGCCAACCTCATATGACCATAAGATGGGGATTCAGAATTCAAACCCAGGTCCCTTTGCCTGAGTATTCAGCCCCTGAGAAGTTGTACCTGGGAACTAACTCCTGGGCCACTCGGCACCCTTCCTGATTCCGTACACGACACCAGACAGCTCCTTCACCCACCTTCTATATCTCAGCTTTCTCTCACTGCCTGAAATATGAGGATAATAACAATCAGCTTCCTCCTGAACAGACTTTCTACCTAAAAGTGGTGAACAAGTAAATGGCGACTAGATGACTCATGAATGGGAAATACATGGCAAATAAATGGATGATTGCTAGACTGATGGGTAATGGGTTGTGTCCTGTGAAAGTTCAGTTGGAAGGTGGTTGGTGGGTACAGGATTAGGTGATGGATGGCAGATGGTGAAATGATAGATGGCTATATCATGGAAAATGGATACATAAAAGGTGAATGGTGGATGCGTTGATGGCAGAGAGATGGGAGCTGGGTGGTAGGTAGTGAGTGGAATATGGTAAATGAATGTATAGGAGGAAGGTGGGGGGATGGCAAGTATATGGTGAAAGGATGATGAATGAAGATGGATATTGAATGAATATGATAGTGAAGAATGGACGAGTGGGGAAGAAAATATATAGGTCTCTCTGTGGGCTTTGGACTGAACAAGTGCCATACAGATACATATAGTGATGAGGTTCAGTACAGGTCTCCTGTGTTGCCCCACTTCTGTACCACTTCTCTCACTCCCTTTCATGGTTGCCCCTTTGCTCAGTCTGAGTCTCCCTGTTGACATTTCCACCATCAGCTCTGCAAAAGTGAGGTAGGTTCAAAAATGGCTTTTAAATTAGGCTATTACAGTCCAGACTTAAAATATGTTTTTGCCTCTTATAAATAATAAAATTT
Organism: Neomonachus schauinslandi; assembly: GCF_002201575.2. NCBI lineage: Eukaryota > Metazoa > Chordata > Mammalia > Carnivora > Phocidae > Neomonachus > Neomonachus schauinslandi. Next base: position 95,620,780 of record NC_058406.1, on the reverse strand, counting down.
GGTTTTCATTTACACTTAATTTCACAGATAACATATGAATACTTTTTTTTTTCACTGATAAACCCCTGGCCAGACTTATCAAAAAGAAAAGAGAAATGACCCAAATAAATAAAATCATGAATGAAAGAGGAGAGATCACAACCAACACCAAAGAAATACAAACAATTATAAGAACATATTATGAGCAACTATATGCCAGCAAATTAGATAATGTGGAAGAAATTGATGCATTCCTAGAGATGTATAAACTACCAAAACTGAACCAGGAAGAAATAGAAGCACTACTGGGTGAATATATTTTTATGATCATAAAGCCAAATTCTCTATCAAACATTATATATAGCTTCAAATGCTAGGCTAACGTCCCCAGGGATGATGGTTTCCAGTTTGGTGGATATCCTAGACTCTCTCCAGTCATTCACACATACCTGTATGTGCCTATAAAATATAGCATGGTAGCATTCATAATAAAAATTGTATCAGGCTATATCTATCAGTCTATAGCTTGGGTTTTTTTTAACTTTTTACTTTTAACAACTTTATATAAGCACATATTTTGAGAAGTCAACTAGATCAATAAAGTTCTTTAAGTCAAACAGTGGTCCCCAGCCTCCCCACCGCCATTTCTTTCTTCCCATAGGCAACCACTTGTTCGTTCCTCTGTCTGGTTTTTTTGGTATTGACTTCTTACTTCTTAATAACATGCTTGCTACTTTTTTTTCAGTTTTAGGAATTATCAATTACCTTCCCACAATAAAAGATGAAGTTTGGCTCTCTTTCTTCCATCCCACTCCACCCTCCCACAATCGTTCTTCCCGCCCCTTCATTCTCCCAATATACTTAGAGCACAATTTTGATTAGATCAATATTCAGGATATATGATAACTATTCTGCAATTCACAGCCGAGCCAGTGGTGTGAGAGAAGAAGTGACACATGTTACTTCCAAGCTAAGAAGGTCCAAGCCAGTGTGCTTTCTCCAACCTTATTTCTTCCTCCCACAACTACTTACCTCAGGGGACTCATGATTCAAGTGACCCATTTACAAGGTGGAGCTGGACCACCTGAAGTATATCAGCTTTGCATAAGTGACAAACTTTGGTTTGTTAAACCAGTAAGATTTTTGGGGGTTGCCTGTTGCAGAAGCCAGCTCTTTTATGCTCCATGAACATAAAAGTCCAGAGACACTCTTCCAAATTTGACATATCATTCCCATACATAAATTCTTGCCTTCATTACAAAGAGATGTATCCACAATCTATTATTGCTTTCCACATTTTAAGACTTTATATGAATAATCATACTAATGTATCCTTCTCCAGTGTGTTTTTTCATTTAACTTATTCATCCATATTGACAAATTACAGTTCTAGTTCCTCGGTTTACACTGCTATATAGAATTCTCAAGCTTTACACCACAACCTGGTGATGTACTCACATGCTGCTGGGCATTTACAGTGTTTCCATGTTGTTGCTATTACCCACACCTCATCAACAGGAAAACTGAGGCTCAGGGAGGTGTACTTACCTGTGTGCTCCATTAACTCATGAACCCAGAGGGCAGACTGCCTCTGGATTGCTGCCTCTAGGAAATCTCTGGCACTTGCAAGAAGCTCAATCTATATCTGTTGAATAACTGAATGAAGTTTGCTCAGAGAAACCCAGAGTCAGATCCAGTCCCCAAATGGAGATCTCCCCCTTTCCATTTTACCCTGTTGCCTGACAGACATTCCCTGTGGTCAGGGAGGCTGGCCGAGGGCAACACACAGTGTGGAAATGTAAGGTGGGAAGTTCTGAATGAGGACTTTAAAAAACTCCATCTGTGATATATATTTGTGTCTTCCTTTAGTTCTGTCAGTTTTTGCTTCATAAATATAAAAGCCTTGGTCTTAAGTGAATACTTATTTATGATTACATTTCCTGATTAAATCATTATGAAATGCTTCACATTTATCATTTAGCCATTGTGAAATGGCTCTCTTTTTTCTATTCATATGACTTGCCTCAAAGTATTTTGCATATCTTCCTCTGTGAAGTGTCTATTAAAATCTTTAGTAGGTTATATTTTTATTATAGAATTATAAGAATTCTTTATATATTCCAAAGAGAAGTCCTTTGTAGATACATGTAAGACAGGCATTTTCTCCCAGTCTGTGACCTTCCTTTTTCATTTTCTTAATGGTGACAAAGATCAAAACTTTCTATTGTTTAAAAAATTAAACAATTTTTAACAATTTTTGTAGCTCAGGTTTTGTCCTTTTTTTTTTTCTTTTCTTTCCACAGAATTTTTGCTTAGCCCAAATTTGCAAAGATTTTCTGCTTTGCTCTCTTCTAGAAGCTCTTTCATTTTAGCTTTTACTTTTAGATCTATGATTCATTTCAAGATAATACTTATATAAGGAATAAGTTAAGTGCTGAGGTTCATTTTTTCCAAATGTATAGCCAACTTTATTGAAAATATTGTGTAATTCCAATTGAATTACCTTGTACCTTTGGTGAAAATCAACTGTCCATATATGTGTGGGTCTTTCCTGAACTCTCTATTTTGCCCCATTGATCGACATGTCTATCCTAACATAAGTATTACACTGTCTTATTTATTGTAGCTTCATAGTTAAGTCTTAAAATCAAGTAGTTTAATCCTCTCAATTTCTTTCTCTTTTAAAAAGTATTTTGGTCTAAGTCCTTTGCAATTACATAAATATTAGAATTAGCCTGTGTAATTTTTAATGAAAAAACATGCTGGAATTGTTGTTAGGATTCTACCATATCTATGGTTCATTTTAGGGGGAATTTTAGCAATATTAAGTCTTCTGATCTACGAACATGATTTATCTTCCAATTTATTTAGGTCTTCTTTAATTTCACACGACTATATTTTGTAGTTTTCCTTGTACAAGTCTGGCACATAATTGTTAAATTTACCCCTACGTGTTTCAAGTTTTTTTATATTATTGTAAATTGTATTATTTTTTTACTTCATTTTCCAATTTTTATTACTAATAGATAGAATTGAAATTAATTTTTGTATATTGACTTTTTATCTTGTAACCAGGCTAGGCTCATTTATTACTGTTAGCATTTTTTGTGAATTCCTTAGGATTTTTTTGTGTGCAAGATTATCACTTATGGCCTCCAGTAAAATGTTGAAATGAAGTAGTAAGGAGTTCTGGTTCAAGATGGCAACAGAGGAGGCCCCCAAATTCATCTCCTCCCACAGACACACTATGTCTCATCTAAATATGGAACAATTTGCTCTGAAAGAAATCTTGAAAACAGCTGAGTGAATCCTACACATTGGGCAAATGAGGGGGGGGAAGGGCAGGAGAAGCTGAGACAGAATTTCTCCATAAACCCCTCCCCTGGCATGGCAACACACACTCAGGAGGGAACTTACAACTCCCAACTACTCCTTGAGGAGTGATCTAGCACCCCAACTTTTTTCCAATCAGCCTGCATCTAGGTGCTGACTGAGATCCTCCCCTTTGAGAAACTGACAGGTCTTGGCACACCCTCAACTGCTGGGAGCCACTAAGAACAAAGACAGCAACTTGGACAATCACAAAGGTTTGAGCATCAACCAGGAGCTCTGGATGGGCTTATTGACAAGTTTCATCTCCTACATGAGACCAGTCTGTCAAGACTAGAAGAGGTAACTGTTTTATCTAACACAGAGAGCCAGGGAAAGTTAAGAACTAGGGGACTATATTACAAACAAAAGAAAAAGATAAATCTCCAGAAACCAATCTTAATGAAATGGAGATAAGTGATTTACACAATAGAGTTCAAAATAACATTCATAAAGATGCTCACCAAAGTCAAGAGAGCAATGCATGAAAAAAGTAAGAATTTTAAGAAAAAGAGAAAATATTGAAAAGTACCAAACAGAAATCATAGAGCTGAAGAATACAATAACTGAAATGAAAATTCAGTGGAGGAGTTCAACAAGAGATTAGATCAAGCAGAAGAAAGAATCAGCAAACTCAAACACATGGCATTGGAAGTCATCCAATTAAAGAAACAAAAGGAAAAAAGAGTGAAAAGGAGTAAAGATAGTTTAAAAGATTTCTACGACACCATCAAGAGGACCAATACATGCATTGTAGAGGTCTCAAAAGGAGAAGAAATGAGCAGAAGCTTATTCAAAGAAATGGCTGAAAACGTCCCTAATCTGGGGAAGGAAACAGATATCCAGATCTAGAAAGCCCAAAGAGTACCAAATAAGGAGAACTAAAGAGACTCATACCAAGATACATTATAATTAATGTGTCAAGTTAAAGACAAAGAGAGAATCTTAAAAGCAACTCGAGAAAAGCAACTTGTTACATACAAGGGAACACCCATATGACTAAGCATATTTTTCAGCAGAAACCTTGCAGGACAGAAGAGAGTGGATGATATATTTAAAGTACTGAAAGAAAAAAACTGCCAACCAAGAATACTCTACCTAGCAAAGTAGTACTTCAAAATTGAAGGAGGGATAAAGAGTTCCACACAAACAAAAGCTGAAAGAATTCATCACCACTAGACTGGCCTAGACTGGCTTTACAAAAAATGTTAAAAGGAATTCTTCAAGGTGATATGACAGGATGCTAATTAGTAAATGAAAACACATGAAAGTATAAAACTCACTGGTAAAGTTAAATTCGGAATATTCTAATATTGTGATGGTTGAAGGCAAATCATTTATAAATCTCGTATAAAGGTTAAAACACAAAAGTATTAAAATAACTAAACTACAACAATTTGTTAGTGTATATACAACATACATAGATGTAAATTGAAACACCAAAAATATAAAATGGGGGGGAGTGTAAAAATGCAGAGCTTTTATATGCATTTGTAGTTCTTATCGGCTTAAAATAGATAGTTATAAGTACAGGATGTTTTAAGTAAGCTTCATGGTAACCACAAAGCAAAAACCTACAGTAGATACACAAAAGAGAAAAAGAAGGAAATCCAAGCATCCCGCTACAGAAAATCGTCAAAATGAAAGAAAGATAGCAACAGAGGAAGAAAGGAACAAAAGAACTACCAAACAGAAAATAATTAACAAAATGGTAATAGAAAGTCCATACCTATCAATAATTACTTTAAATGTAAAAGAACTTAATTCTCAAATCAAAAGACATAGCTACTTAAAAAAAAAAACAGACCCAATTATATGTGTTATGGAACCTGGACTGGATCACCCAATGAAAGAAGCAAGCAGTACCCGGAGATCTTGGAGGATAGGAGGTTTATTTAACGCTGGCGGGCTCAGAGGAGAGTGGTCTCCAAAGGTCTGAGCCCCGAGCACAAACAAAGGGGGCAATTTATACACTTCTACTTCCGCATACTTGGCACTTTTGTTGGCGCGTGTGCAAAGCGGGGCAGGGAGAAGGACCCGGAAGAACCCTGGGGCAAGGACTGGGACTCTCTCACTGGCTTGGTTGGCCATCTTAGGACACAGATTTTCCTTATCATTTCCCCCTTTGATGCCCCTTTAAACACCTAGTTTAGAGGACATTGTTTTCATCTTCTAAGGGGCAATAGTGAGTAAGAAGTAACTGGAGTTTGATTTTAGCAATTTGAGTAGTGACAAACCTAGTAAGGGCATTAAGAATACAAGGACCAAATGCTACTATGAGGAGAAGCAATAGGAGGGGGCAGACGAGGGGGGCGAACCAAGGGAACCATTGTGAGAGGGTATCCCACCAAGTTGTCCACTGGAGTGATTCCCACCGGCGATGTACTCATTCCTGTAATTGGGTCAGAGTTTCTTGGACCACCCCTGACTCATTAGCATAGAAACAACATTCCTCCTGTAAGAAGAGGCAGAACTCCCCCTGCACGGCCATGAGTAAGTCGAGCCCATGCCTGTTTTGGAGGACCACTGAGGCCAGTGAATCGAGTTGGCGCTGCAGGGCCAGGGCCGACAGAGTGAGGGTGGAAAAGTCCTCTGTGAGTTGTTGAGTTAACCCCTGGTACTGAACCTGAGACATCCCGATGCCAGTGGCACCGAGGGCAACACCTGATGCGACCAGCAGGCTCACAATAAGAGGGATGGCCACAGGGGGAGCGTCGAGGGCAGCTAGGAGGTCTCTGTATGAGTGGGGCATCCCTCCTGGGGAGGACTGAAAGATCGGGTAAGAGACTGACAAGCGTGCATGATTGATTGTGCAGGGTGATGCAGATGTATACACTTGGACCACAAGCCAGAAAAGTGTTGTTAGGCACACAGACCCAACTGTGGCCCGTGATGGAAGAGGAAGAGTTGCCATACAGCGGTACTGGTGCTGAGGTGGGAGGTGACACAGTAGATTGGTTGAGGATGACACCTAGGTATTGGATGGGACCAGACTTTATACAGATCCAGCAGTCAGACGCTAGGGGTGGATTTGAGTGTTTAAGCACTTGGTGGGAGGGATTAATCATACCTAACAGTTGTGCTATAGATGCTTGCTGCGTGTGGATGGGGTACCCAGGGATGCGCAAGGACGAGTTATTTTCTGTCTGACTCTGGGGGTTGACTGTAAGGCTTGGAGTGAACATGGACTTAATCATAAATTTGGCCATGGTGTCGGTTGCCATAGTGTGATATTGGCCCAACAGGAGAATGATTCCTGTAGCCCATGACGTGTCATTGGGTTCTAAGACTGAGAGGGTGAGCGGTATACGGTGATTGCTAGAGCAAGAGGATGGGGTGGCATTGCGTGACAAGGAAATCCGGATGTCACTGTGCTGTTTGAGGTTCCACCACCTGGTGGACCATCATTCCATTCCCAGCCAAGTCGCCACCCATGACTCACAACCCCAGGTTTGCAAGCGGAACTGAGGGCGGGTGTTTGGCTGTTTAGGCATAGGGCCCCCACAGATGTAGATATCTACCAGCCAGTAACCTGAGTGAGGGCCATGGTCGGAATACCATCTATCAGGTTCCCAGGAGGTATCAAGAAGCTGGCATCCATCAAAATGGAGGTTAACCTTTGGTGTGTCCATCCCAGGTGGAAGAAGTCAGTAGGGGCGCTGGTGCAGGATTGAGGGGGATAAGCTGGAAAGTCCATTTGCCAATAATGGTGATACGAGAGTTTGCCCCCCTTGCCTGGCCGGGCAAGCTAGGGGCAGTGAGGAGGAACAGCACACCAGGTAGCAGAAGACGGAGTCTGACTGGGGCCAGGAAAACCATGGTGAAATGTGCTCAGAGTAGACAGCAGAGGGCCAGTAAAAGTGGGATCTATGACCTTAGGTAGAGGGAGCCATCATGGCTAACCCGATAGCAGATGAAACCCGTGGACAAGTGAGTGCAGTAATACACTCTAGGGGCACCCAGTAAGCAATGACAATAGTAAGCCTCTGTGGGAAAGTCCAGTCAGGAGGGGCAACAGTGTAGAGTCCTACTCCCAAGATGAGGGAAATCATGCCAACGAGAGCCAGGGACCATGGTGAGCAGGTGTCCATCAGTCAGTGGGGTCTCGTCAAAGGTGAAGCCGGAGTGGTTTCGTGAAGTCTGGCTGGACTCTCCACTGCTGTGGCTCCTTATCTGAATGATGAGCTTTCTTCACTCTGGAGTGGTGGACCCATGGGGTGACACCTGAGACCTTGAGGGCAGTAGGGTCGGTTAGAACAACAGTGTGGGGCCCTATCCACTGCAGTTTGAGGGGGTCTTTCTTCCAATCTTTGACCCAAACTGAGTCCCCTGTCTGGAAGGAGTGTACCTGAGACCCTAAGGAGATTGGAGCCCTCTCGATGGTGTACTTGTGTAATTTATTTAGGGTGGCCCCCAGGACCTGAAGCTGCTCCTTTATCCCTTTATCTCCAACCTGATGAAAGTTTCCTGGAAGGCTTCCCACACACGGGGGAGGCCGTCCATATATTAATTCGAATGGGGAGAAACCTGATGTCCTGGGCGTGCAGCGAGCATGCAGGAGAGCTAGGGGTAGCAGATCCGGCCATGGAAGTTAGTCTCCTGACAAAACTTTGCTAAGGTTCCCTTGAGGGTGGGATTCATTCACTCTACTTTTCCTGAACTTTGGGGCCAGTAAGCAGTGTGGAGTCTCCATGTAATGTTGAGAGATTTGGTCAAGACCTGTACGATGTCTGCCACAAATGCGGGTCCATTTTCACTATCATTGTTAATGGCAGGCCAAGCCAAGGCACGATCTCCCGTAAGAGGACTTTAGCTACTTCCCGGCTTTGTTCTGTCCTAGTCGGGAAGGCTTGAACCCACCCAGAGTATGTGCATACTATTACTAGGAGATATCTGAACCCTCTGCTCGGCTGCACATCTGTGAAGTCTACCTCTCAATCCTCGAAGGCAGTTGCTCCCATCCTCTGGACACCTGGCGGGGGCCATGGTGCAGACCAAGCATTATTTTTAGCACGTGTTATGCATCATTCACTTGTTGCTCGGCATAGTGCTGGCAGCTGACTGATGTAGTAGTGCTTCTTGAGAAGGGCCTCTAATGCAGTTTTTTCCAGATAAGTGAGTTGGTGGTATTTCCTTGACTAGATGCCCTCCAGTTGCTGTTGGAACAAAGATGCACCCGTCTGGCATCATCCACCATCCCTTTTCAGTCAGGGTGGCTCCCTCAGCCATGGCCCATTCCTTTTCCTTTTTAGTGTAACTGGGTGGAGGGACTTCTTCCAGGGGTGTTAGGGCTATGGTGAGGGAAGGGGCTCTGTCCATGTCCTCACTGGCTGCGGTCTTGGCTGTCTCATCTGCCAGACAGTTTCCCCGCACTATGGAGTCATCTCCTTTCTGGTGTCCCTTACAGTGCAGGATCACTACTTCCTTTGGAAGCCAGACAGCTTTGAGGAGTCTCATTATCTCCTCTTTGTTCTTGATAGCTTTTCCTGCTGTGGTTAGGAGGCCCCTTTCCTTGTATTTGGCTCCATGTATATGTACAGTAGCAAAGGCGAACCGAGAGTCAGTATAGATGTTGACTCACTTGCCTTCACCAAGGGTGAGGGCTCAGACTAAGGCATATAACTCAGCCCGTTGAACTGACCATCCAGCTGGTAATGTCTTAGCTTCTAGGACTTCAGTGGTTGTGGTTACTGCATAACCCACTTTCCAGGCACTCTCCTGTAGGTAACTGCTGCCATCACTGAATAGCTTGAGCTCTGGATTCTTTATGGCTTGATCCCGCAGATCTGCACGGCTCACGTAGACTTCATCAGTCACCTTGGAGCAGTCATGGTCTGGTTCCCCCTCTTCCGTGGGGAGAAAGGTTGCTGGATTTAATGTCCTTACTGTTTCGAGGGTGACCCGCGGGTTTTCACAGAGGAGCCCTTGGTATTGTGCTAGCCGAGAGTTGGAAAAGAAGCAGTGTCCCTGTGTATTCATGAGACACGCAACAGCATGAGGGACGTTGACATTAAGTTCTTGCCCAAGGGTAAGTTTGTCCGCCTCCTTGATGAGTAGGATTGTGGCTGCCAGCGCCCTGAGGCACAGTGGCCATCCCACTGCCACAGGGTCCAGCTTCTTTGACAGGTAAGCAACTGGCCATTGCCAGTGTCGAGCGCTGTTTTTTCCTTTTCATGCACAAAGAGACTGAAGGGTTTTTCTATATCTGGTAGGCCCAGGGTTGGAGCCTGCCCCCGGGCGGTCTTTATCTCTGTGAAAGCAGCTTCTGCTTCCTCAGTCCAGGCAGGGGGTTCTTGATCTGTTCCCCCTAAGAGATCATAAAGGGTTCTTGCTATTGCCGAGAAACCAGGGATCCAGATGCGGCAGAATCCTGCAGCCCTCAGGAATTCTCGTAGGCCCCTTTTTGTCTGGAACTGTGGCAGGGAGCTGATGACCCTTTTCCTCTCTGGCCCTAGTTCTCTTTTCTTTTGGGTGAGGAGGAAACCAAGGTATGGGACCTGTTGTTGGCAGATTTGTGCCTTCTTCCGTGAGGCTCAGTATCCTGAGTCTGACAGGAGCTGTAGGAGGGCCTTTGTGCCTTTTGTACAGTCTTCTGTGTGTCACTGGCGAGGAGGAGGTCATCCACATACTGGAGGAAGATGCATGGTGTGGCCTCTCTTGGGAAGCTGGCGAGGTCCGCGGCCTGCGCTTCCCCGAAGAGGGTTGGTGAGTTTTTAAACCCCTGCGGGAGGCGCGTCCAAGCCAGTTGCATCTGGCACCCTGTACCAGGTTCAGACCATTCAAAGGTAAACAGTGGCTGGCTCTGGGGAGCTAAGCGGAGGCAGAAGAAGGCATCCTTCAAATCTAGGCAAGTAAACCATCTGGCTGACCCTGGGATTTGGCCAAGGAGGGTGTATGGATTTGGGACCACTGGGTGCAGAGAGAAGGTCACCTTGCTGATGGCCCTCAGGTCTTGAACTGGTCAGTATCCCCCTCCTGGCTTCTTGACTGGCAGGAGTGGGGTATTCCAGGCCAACTGTCACTCGACTAGAATACCTGCTTCTTTGAGTTTGGCCAGATGTTCTTGGATGCCAATCTTAGCTTCTTGTGGAAGTGGGTATTTCCTTTGCCTCTGAGGTTGGGCTCCTGGGATCAGTTCAACCATGATAGGGGTCCAATTCCGAGCTAGTCCAGGTGGGTTGTTTTCAGCCCATACTGAAGGGAAGGTGAGTCTGAACTCCGGCGGGCTGCTCAGTTGGGCCTGGGCACAGAATAGCCTCCATTCTTATTCCCTCGGTGTGGTAATTGCTAGTATTAGAGACCCCATCTCCTCTTGCCTTGGGTTCAATCGGAGGCTAGTGTGTCCTGTGGGCTCAAAGGTTATTTGAGACCTAAGCTTGGAGAGTATTTCTCGGCCCAGGAGAGGGATGGGGCAATCGGGCAGATAAAGGAATTCGTGTTGGACCTTGTGGCCCCTGAGTTCACAGTGGTGAGGCTGGCAAAAGGGCTATTGTATCACCCACAGCCCCGTGGCCACGAGGATGGTCGCAGTCCTTTTGCTGAAAGGTGCCACTGGGGAGGTGACAACAGAGTGCTCGGCCCCAGTACCAACCATAAAAGTCCCTGGTTGGCCCCCCACCTTCATTTTGACCATGGGCTCATGGGGACCAAGGAGGAAAGAGCCCAGTCCCCCTAAGTCTGAGTCCATTCCCGCAAGGCCTATGAGGTCCTCCTCTCTGGGTTCTTTCTTGTAGCGGCTGGAGTTTTGAGCCTTTCCCCGGTTGGGACATTTGTTTTTCCAATACCCTTTCTCTTTACAGTAGGCACACTGATCCCTTGCCAAGGGGCTTCTGGGCTTCCCCCCTTTCGGTGGTTGGGGTCTCCCCATCTTTGTGTTTTCCTTTTCTTTCAGGGCGGCAGCAAGGAGGCTGACTTTCTTTTTCATCTTTTTGTCAGCTTCCCGTTTGGCTGTGACCTTCCTGTTCATGTAGACCTTATTGGCAATCTCTGTTAGTTGGGTGATGTTCATTCCAGCAAAACCCTCTAGTTTCTGAAGTTTTTTTCTGATGTCTGGGGCGGCCTGAGTCACAAAGGAGGTGTTTACCATCTGTTGGCTTTCCTGTGCCTCAGGGTCAAATGGATTGTATATCCTGTAGGCTTCACATAGTCTTTCATAGTAGTTCCTGGGGGACTCCCCTAGTTGTTGAGTGACTGAGGACACCTTAGTCATGTTCATGGGTTTCTTAGCTCCTGCCCGGATTCCCCGAGGAGGTCCTCCTGGTATTGGCGAATGTGGGCCTGTCCCTCGGTTGTGGTGAAGTCCCATGCTGGGCGCTCTTCAGGTGCGGCTGTATTAGCCCAGGCAGCAGGGTCGATGACTCCCGCTGGTGCGTGCTCTTCCAGGTACTGCCGTGTACCTTTCATTATTCTCCTCCTTTCCTCTGTGTTAAACAGGGTGCGGAGTAACTGTTGGCAGTCTTCCCAGGTTGGCCAATGAGTCTGGAAGAGGGATTCTATGAGGTCTACCATGGCCTATGGTTTCTGAGTAGGATGGTGTGTTATGTTTCCAGTTGAGGAGGTCGGTGGTGGAGAAGGGCTGATAATACATCATGGAACGGCCGGGTTGGACTGTCCTGTTTTCATTGTACCTCTTGGATTCCCATATCTCTTGTACGGCATTTGGAGGGCGCTTGCACCCGGCCTGGGGTGCAGCCTGGCTGCTGGTCCTGGAGAAAGTGAATCTTTTGGGCCTGGGGGCGCCGGTGGCTCCTCTGGGCCTGGGGGCACCAGTGAAACCGATGGCGGCAGAGTGTCTGGAGCTGAAGGGCCAGGTATGGGCGGTGTTGGAGGTATGTACGGTGAGGGCAGGGTGGGTTCATCCTCGTGATCTCCGGCTAGGGTTTGTGGAGACTGGGGCTTTTGCTGATTGTCTTCAGGTCGCTTGGATGAGGCGATTAAGACCCTGGCCTGTCCCTGCCTATTGCAAGCGAATTGCACCCAGTGGGGAAAGGTCTGAGCAATTCCTAGCCAGGAGTCAATGTACGGAAACTGGTTCTCCTGTTACGATTCACCATACTTGACGAATCGTTGGGACATCCAGTGTCCCTTCTGAAGGCCACCCGACATCAAAGGTGGGCCATTCCAATTCACATAGGGTTCTCAACTTGCCGGGGTTCATCCTGACTCCATAGTCTCCAGAAAACTCCTTCTTGAAATTTTTGATCATAGTCTCTAGAACCGTAGGTTTACTCTGCCCTGACCCCATGGTGATGTCCCTGTGTGCGGTGGCGCAGAGACAGACAAAGCGGGGATGCCTCCTGAGATTTGGAGACCAATCAGATGCCCGTTCAGCTGTGTCCTGAAGGAGCTTAGGTGAGGCTTAGCCCTAACCATCTCAAAGTTGTGACTTACAATTGGAAACTATTCCGATGCCACCATAGACTGTATGCCATTCACCACGGAATTGCAGACAGGCCCACTCAGACTCCATAGGCTTCTGGGGACCTTAAGGGTGCCCACCCATGGAGTCACAGAATCAGTCCACTTGAGCAAGCCTGGTTGGACTCCACATTCACTTACACATTCACACTCCAGAAGTTATTACATTCCCTCCCTGGGAATCCCTACCTGTGAGACCTCTAAGAGGTCTCTGGGAGGTAATCAGGCTCCCCTTCCACCCCAATGGGGGTGGGTCTGTCTGGGTCCTAGGGCCCCAGGCCTTACTGGACTCTGACGTCAGGACCAGGTCTTCACCTGCCAAGTCTCCTCGAGTCTGGCGGGAACAGCAGAACCCGGCCGGCCCAAGGCGACCGGGGCAGGAGACTGCTGAATGTTAGACAGGGCGCGCCTTCTCCCTTATGATCCCTCATTCTGTCACCACCCTGCCATTGCCCCAAACCAGTGGCAACAATGGGCCAGTGCAGTTGGGTTTCCCGGTCAGGGAACCAAATGTTATGGAACCTGGACTGGATCGCCCGACGGAAGAACCAAGGGGCACCCGGAGATTTTGAAGGACAGGAAGTTTATTTAACACTGGTGGGCTCAGAGGAGAATGATCTCCAAAGGTCTGAGCCCCGAGCACAAAGGGGGCAATTTATACACTTCTACTTCTGCATACTTGGCACTTCTGGTGCGTGCGCGAAGTGGGGCAAGGAGAAGAACCCGGATTGGTGCGAGTGGGAAGCAGAGCAGAGAGAAGAACACAGAAGAGCCCCGGGGCAAGGACTGGGACTCTCTCGCTGGCTCAGTTGGCCATCTTAGGACACAGATTTTCCTTATCATATGCTGCCTACAAAAGACTTCAGCTTTAAGGACACACATAGACTGAAAGGGAAAAACATATTCCATGAAGATGGTAATCAAAAGAAAGCAGGTTTCTGCACTACTGCCTGATGTTTTGTAGAGTCATTGTCCTTATACTTGAAGAATAATGGCAAACTGCCCCCACATTCTTGGTCTGTTTCCTTAAGGATAAAACCAACCCATCCTAGCAGCTTCTACCCCCAGGCAAAGGACTTCACTAACTAGAATGAGTTCTCGCAAACTACCTGAACATTAAACATTCCTCATCTTTCATTTTAATACCAAAGCCCACTTTAAGGGCATGGCTGAGCATGGTGCTGTACCCAGCAAGTTGAACACATGCAGCCTCAGTTGTCAAAGTAGAGAACATCATGAAGAGGGAATACAGACAATTTGACATAAACAATGAGTAATAATTCCTTTAAGTCTGTGGTCTACTGTGTCTACAGGATGCCAAACATCTGGATGGAAGATGCAACATTCAGTCAGGAATTTCACTATTCTTCCAGATAATTGAATAGACTTTTATTGTGAATTGTATAAACCTAGCAATTATAATAGTTATGCCAAATTATATTTCCATGATTTACAACTGCAGGATACATATATGTGTAAGTATGTGTGTGTGTTTATATAACTTCACTTAATTACCATATCCTTATGGAATAAGCTTAATTACCCAGTTTTACAGATGAGGAAATTGAGAGCCTTTGTTAAGCATGTATTGACCTCATACTCTGTGCCAGACACAAGGCCTACAGAAGAGAAATGAAACAGTTCCTGTCCTAAAGGTGCCCACAGACCAAAGGAGGAGGTCAGAATTTGAATGAACTTGACTTGCCCAAGGTCACACAGCGATTTACTATGAGATCTGGGACTCCATTCAACTTTTCTGGCACCAAGTTCAGCACTCTCTTCACAGGTGCCACCAGTAAAGTCCAGATGCACTTATAGAGCAGGGAATAGAAAGGGGAAGGGATAAAGGTGTGCTGAGGTTGGAAGAGTCTTACTATTAACACCAAGCTCAGAAATGAAATGCAACCCATTAAAGTTACAATTTTGAAGATTATGACTAGACATTAGAAAATGCTTTTGATAAAATGTTGGGTTAAAAAACAAACAAATGGTATGTTTACCCATATTCACTTGGTACACATATGGACAGGTACAGGACAAGAGCATGGGCAAATTTCAACAGCTGGATTTTCTTCATGTAGCAGGGTAGCTAGTGGCTGAAATTTCCTTTCTTTCTTTCTTTCTTTCTTTCTTTCTTTCTTTCTTTCTTTCTTTCTTTCTTCTTTCCTTCCTTCCTTCCTTCCTTTCTTTCTCTCTTTCTTTTTCCTATTACTTTATAATTTTGTTGATGTTGCTAAAATATAAACTGTAGGTGGGAAAAAAGAGATAACGTGGAAAGATTAAAGGTTTTGCAGCTGGGCAGACCTGGATTCAAATCACAGATTTGCCAATGACTAACTATACAGTAGAGAAAGTTATTTAACTTCTCTGTGCCTCAGTTTCTTTGGCAAAGAATAATATTAATTTTGCAGGGTTACCCTGAGGATTAGCGATTATGTGTTAGGACACCCAATAAACAAAGACCAACCATTCAACCTGTAATTATTTTTATCATTATAACTATATAATATAAGCCAAGAAGTGTGTCAGAAAACAGGCAGGACTTGCAGGGCCTGCTGTGAGGCACAGATGTGGCCAAAAGTCTGCAATGGCATCTATAACCCAAAGAGCAATGTGGAATCATCCTTATCAGTAGCAAAAACATGTGTTGAGTCAGGTCCTTAGGATACAAACCTATAAAACACCACCTGTTCTGAAGGGATTTACCATCTATCTTTTTACCTATTCAATAAACATTTGTTATGAACCTCTTGTAAGTCAGAGACCAAAAGAAAAGCTAATGATGTAAAAATAAATAGGACTTAGTCTTTACCACAGTTTACTGGAGAGAAACAATCATGGAAACAGATAAATACAATATAATGTAGAGAACATAATCACAAAGTTCATCTGGGAGCATAGATAAACACTTAATCCAACCTGGGTGAGGGAAGATGAGGAAAGTCTAGGAAGCATTGGCCCTGGAACTGAGCCCTTAAGTATAAGCAGGAGTTGGTTAGAAAAAAAAGGGCCTGGGTGGGGTGGCAGAAAAGCATCCCAGGCAGAGAGGAAGATGTAAGGAATGGTGTATTACATAACAATCAGTTCAGTTTTGCCAGAACATAGAATTTGAAGCAGGGGATGAGATTGGAGAAGGAGGTGGGAACCAGCTCAAATGAGGCTTCATATACCTGCAGAGGGCAGTGATGGATTTGAAGCCAGGAAGGCGGTGTCAAGGTGGTCAGCTCTCTAGCTCAGACAAACACTCTAGAGCCCTGTAGAGGGAGGATGTGAATGGGACAGCTGGGTTGCAGTTAAGGGTCACCTCTAGGGGTTCAGAAGAAAGATTAGTCTGCACTAGGACAGAGATCGTTGGCAGGGAGATGATGGTGATGGAAACCAGATGGCAAGACAGTCCCTAACAATCCCAAGAGCCCAGTGAGAAGTAGAAAGGAAGTACTTTCTTAGGCTTGGAGAAAAATTTTGTAACAGACAGTCTGGGAAATCTTAGTAGATAGAGGAGAGATGAGATGAGCAGGAGAAGATGCAGGTGGAGAAAGGGGGCAGATCCCAGGGGAAGGAAAGGAATTAACAAAGGCAAAGAAGCCATAATATGTAGGTTGGGTTCACAGAAGAAGGTCAGTCAGCAGTAAGAATGTGTAACCTTTGAGAGGCCCTCTACATTGTAAATTCTCATCCCCATACAGGGAAGCATTTGTGCCAGATAGATTATAGTTTCCTCCCCCAAACCCCTGCTTTCCTGAGGCATAAAGAGAGGCTGCCATGAGCTCAAAGTAGAGAAAGATTCAGAAGTTCTTCTAGACTATAATCCAGAAAAGAAAAGAGAGTCCCTCCTGATACCATGAAAGTTCTGGTGGTCTTGTGACTCCTGGCTGCGGCCAGACAGGCAGAGCTCCTTCCCCTGCTCTGGCTTTCTCATTCCCCACCTCCAGCCCCACTTTCTGCCATCAAGGGGCAGACAGAAGTGACTGGCTGGGCAGCTGTGCCAAGGAAAAGAGAAGAGTAAGATGTGAAGAGGTGGGGAAGAAAGTGCTAAAGTGACCGAGGGGTCAAGGGCAAAGGGGAGAAAGACGGCGTCTAAGGTGAGAAGTTCCCTTGCCAACCTGAATGTCACAGGAGTGCACAGGGTCAGACAGGAAACATTAGACTTTGTGGGACATTCACTCTCTGTCTCAACTACTCATCTCTGCCACTTAGCATCTTGTGACACTTAGCACAATAGGTAAATAAAGAACCGTAGCGAGGTTTCAGTAAAACTTTGTTTGTGGACACTGAAATTTGGATTTCATAAAATGTTCACATATCACAAAATATTCGCCTTTGATTTTTTTCAATCAGTTAAAAATGTAAAAACCATTCTTAGCTCACATACCAGTACAGCCAGTGGGCTGGGTTTGGTGTGTGGAATGTGGTTCGCCATCCCTGGTTTAGAATAAGGGTCTCATATAGATGAAAGACTGGGATGGGTCAAGTAGCAGAGAGAAGCCACTCTCAAACCTACACTCCTGTGGGTTCTGGATGCGATGAAATATAGGGCAGAAAGTGAAGAACAGAACTGTTTCTCTACTTTCACAGTTGCTCCCCTGGATAATGATAAGTTGTTTAGTAATGTACTATACCACTCCTTTACCCATAATCAAGGATGTAGTGATGGGGTTTTATATTGCTTTTCTATTAATTAAATTTTGAAATACTGCTTCCTATATTTCTATAAACCATATCATGGTATTCAGAAAACCCATAATAAAACAACAGCCATACGTATTTTGGCTATGATATGCTCCTCTGGCTACTAAGGAAGCCAGGTAACACCAAGGGCTGTGCTTCACGTGGCCTCAGCTGCCCATCTGGGAAATGGCAAATCCTCTTATGCAGCTACGCGACCTGCTCTTGCCCGACTGGCTGCTCCCAGTTGTAAGGTTCTCATACGCTCTGCAGACACACAGTGTTTTATTGACCCTCCCAAGTCTCAGTCTCTTCCCCTGCTAGACACTAAATGATCTTTCCTAGTTTGCAAAGATTTATGTGGTCTTGCTTGGAAAACACTTAAGAATCCTTGGGCTTTGCCTTTTCTCCCAGCAGCATAGCTAAGGGGTAGCTGTGCATCAAAATAAGGTGATTAGGAAGATTGAGGTACAAGATTCTTGACAAAGAGCCCAACCATTTTCCTTGGCCTGGGCACAAGTCTCCAGATTTCTAAATCATCAATATCATATCAAATTCAGACTCTAAAACCACTCAATCTCTCCTCCCCCTGACCCTCTGCACCCAGAATAAAAGGATTCATGTTGTTACACTTCCTTCTTTTCTGCTCTCTGGAAGCAGTTACTCCTTATTAGAGAGGATGTTGGAGATGCTCCTGCTGACCTGTTGCCTTACCTATGCTCCAAGAGTTCTAACTCCCCAGCCACCTCTGACACTCATAATTTTTAGAGGTGAAGACAAAAGTAAGGAGTCAAGGGGAAGAGAAGCCCTAGAGAAAACGAGGATGCATAGTGAGGGTTCTTGCTCCTGACACTCATGCCCTCAGCCAGCCAGGATGGACAGGAAAGGAGCCAGCCACACACACTAGTGTGTGATCCACAGAACTCAAACCCAAAAGGACCCCGCCAAAGGGATGTCATAGAACCAACGATGGAACACTTGGTTGCGTGCATTTCCAACAAGTCCAAGCTCACAGGACTTGCTTGGTTGGTAGTGGAGAGCCCTCCCCTCATTGCTAGGGTGTGGGGAAGATGGATGCACTTCTCCCAAATCCCCAGATACAGTCAAAAACCCACCTTCTGCCACAAGGCACAAGGTTGGTTCGGCTGGCTTCCCACAAATCTGGTTCTGAAGGAAGCACACAGCTTCTCTGGAAACACATTCGTTCTCCTCTCCCATTTGATCTTTCTTCCACATGCTTTTTGGATTAACGCTGGCATTTTGCTTCCATCTGTTTTCAACTCTTGGTTAGAAACGTCCAAGGCCGGCTCTAGCCTTCTACATGGCTGGGGGGTCCTCTGCAGGGCACTGCTCCAGAGCAGGGTCCGTGGAAGATCACCTGCACATCTTCCTTCCAGCGCACAAACACTGAGTGGGCACCTCCTACGTGCCAGGCATCGCGCCATCTATCAGGCACTCGGAGGTGCCATGTCATGCCGCTGTGCAAAATTCAGCGCAGGCTCCCGTCTCGCTTGAGTAAAAGCTCAAGCCATTACGGGGACTGGCAAGACAAAAGATGACCCCGCCCTCCCCACCCCCAGCCCTCTGACCTCACCTCCTGCAACTCTCCCTCAGACGCTCCAAAGCCACCCTGGCCTCGTGGCTGTGCAGTGGCCACACCTGCCACCTTCCGTCTCAGTGCCTTGGCACCGGCTGTTCCCTCCACTACCACCCACCCCCCTGGAATGCCCCTTCCCCAGGATCCTTAGCTTCCTCACCTTCAAATCTGTGCTCAAATATCACCTTTCAACAAGGCTGGTGCTGACAACTGCAGGCCCCCACCGGCACACCTGGCCCCCCTTTATCCACTCTGCATGTTCTCTTTCTGCAGCACTTATCACCTACTGCCTTGGCCCAGTTCCCTAGAAAACGTGGCTTAAAGGAATGCAACCCCAGGGAAGCGGACATGAGGGAAAAGGGGTAAAGCATAGAAGCAGGGAGAGCAGACCTCAGGGAATATGTTTTCCAAATGGCCAGTGTTGTAAAAAGTGATGGCTGGGTCCCACGGGGCATCTTCGGAGGGGCTGAATGAAGCAATTCCTCTCCAAACAATCTTGCTCAGGGGAGGAGAGAAGAATGTATCCTTCGATCTCCGTCTCTCCTTGGTCAAAGTCTGCCCTATGGGTGTTAACGCCCTTGTACTTCCAAGTGATGTGAAAGCAGATGAGCCCAGAGGAGGTTCCTCACCTTCTTGCGAAAAGGAAGCCCCAGCCTGAAAAGCGGGAGTTGAAAGATGCAGGACAGGTGCCAAGCGAGGGCCTCTGGGTCACGCTTGAGAGCAACCTGAGGGACAGCCCTTACAGCCAGCCCCTTAGCTGTAGGAGTGGTAGTGGTGGGTGGTTCCAGACTGGCAGGCCCAGACCCAGCCGTTGCCAGACCTGCTCCCCACCAGGCCAGGTCCGTGGAGCTGGACTGTGCATAAACTGAATCCCGTATAACCTGATACATGATAGGTCCTCAGCACGCTGTTGAAAGAATAAGAGGGCAGGGATAATGAATGAGATACAGACCCTGCCCTCAATGAGCTTACAGGGCCCCAGGGACACAGACAAGCAGACAGCTCAGCGCGATCCAGAACAGGAACGCCGTGCATGCGGCCAGCCAGTCGGCTGCAAAGAGGACTTAGTTGAGCTGCTTAGCACAGCTGTGTGATCTCTGAGTCCTGATGATTTGACTAGATGTGACAGGTCATGCCCCGCCTGGCGTATCCCATAGAACAAGGACACTGGAGTAGGAAGTCAATATCTGGGCTCTAAACCCAACCTCAGCTGCAAATTGGCTGTAGGATCTTATGAGAGTGATTACTATTTATCAAGTACTCACTTTCTGCCAGATCACAGTATGAGTAATTTACTGCCTCAGTCTGTTTGGCCTGCTACAACAGAGTACCATAGACTGGCGGGCTTACAAACAACAGAAATTGATTTCTCACAGTTCTGGAGGCTAGGAAGCCCAAGATCAAGGCACCAGGCAGATTCGGTGTCTAGTTCATAGACAGCAGTCTTTGTACTGTGTCCATCCTCACAAGACCAAAGGGATGAGGGAGCTCCCTGGGTTCTTTTTCATAAGAGCATTAATCTGATACAGAGGGTAGAGCCCTAAGGTCTCCCAAAGGCCCCACGTCCTAACACCAACACCTTGGGGGTAGAATTTAATATATGAATTTGGGGGGGGACACAAATATTTAGTCCATAGCATTTACATACATTTCTTATTTCATTCTTCAGCAATTCCTCGAGGGAGGTATGATGATCCTCATTTAGTAGAAATTGAAACTGAACCCAGAAATGTTCAATGACCCTACTCAAGTTCTCCTGACTCAGAAATGGCAGAGCTGGGATGTGAACGTGCAACCTCCTCTGCCAAGGTCTAAGCTCATAATCACTGCTCTCTAGCACCGCACGGCTGGGTCTTAGTGTCCTCTTTTGTAAAATGAAAAGATTAGACTATTTAATCTTTTTCTTTTTAAGATTTATTTATTTCGGGGGCAGGGGCAGAGGGAGAGAATCTTTAAGCATACTCCCGGCAGAGTGCAGAGTCCGACACAGGGCTCAATCCCACAACCAGTGAGATCATGACCTGAGCCGAAACCAAGAGCCAGACGCTGAACCAACTGAGCCAGCCAGGCGCCCTTAGACGACCCAATCTTTAAAGTCCTTTCTCCGATTAAGCTGCATCCTAAACATGTCAAGATCAAAGAGAAGTGATCCAACCCAGACTCGGTGGCAAGTGATTGGACATCGTCCAGGACAAATACACCTATGGTGTACTGGGGGCCACCAGCCGGGTCTGAGTCACCAGCAGCCTCCTTCCAGCCCTGGACCAGGAAGCACAAGTCTCTCTGTGCTGCACACAACGACATGCACAGGACATCAGCCTGGCCAGGGTAGAGGCGCCACCTGACCAAACTTGGTGTGGGATCCTGAAGGTATCCATGAAGACAGAGTGTTCCCGCAGCTCTAAGTTCTGGAATGTGATTGACAAAAGCCCACCTATTCACTCACTGCATAGCCTGAAGGCTGCAGGACACCAGGACAAGTGCAGGCAAAGCCTGAGACTCAGCCAGGGCGTCACAGAGTCTCTGTCGTTCCTCCAGATCACCACTGTCCCACAGAAATGTAGTATGAGCCACGTATGTAATTCTACATTTTCTAGTAGCCACACTTTAAAAAATAAAAAGAGGTAAAATTAATATTGATAACGTATTTAGTTTAACCCAACCCATCCAAAATATCACCAATTCAACATGTTATCCATATAAACATTATGGGGATATTTTACATTTTCATTTTCATACTAAAGTCTCTTACTGAGAGCACATCTGAATTCAGAAGCCACATTTCAAGCACTCAGTATGAATCAGCACAAACCCCATGAACTGTGGCTGCTAAGTTGGAGAGTGCCGCCCCCAGGGTCTGCTGGTGCCGACGGAGAACACACACATGCACACACACACTCATACCCGAGCAGCACAGAGAACGAGGCATTTTGTCCAATCCCTGCAGCATCAGGCCCAGCAAATAATCCAAGTTACAGCCTTGTACCCAACAGCACTGGGAGCAGGCCGAGGCCCAGGGAAATGGACACCAACCTGAATTCGTGCACACAGGATGCAGACAAATGAGAGGAAACCAGCCCTTCGTGGGGGAAAAAAGACATCTGGCCTGCTGCCTTTGAAGTTCAATTCACCTTCTGATATCAAGAGTAGCAGGCCAAGGAAAAAAATACTAGAGGCCTTTAAGCAATTGAGGCGAGAGTTCAGAGTTCCTTGGTCAGTTCCTTGGGAAACGAGATTCATACGAGATTGGGGAGAGGGGAGAAAATTGTCTAAAAATCATAAAGTTAACAATTTGTATATTTGGGTGGTGTCAAACCACAGGAGCTTGGTGTCCTCACCCATTCATGAAAGTCTCAGCCCCACACTCCTTTCCACTGAAAGCAATTGCTGCTTGAAATAGATCCGCAGAAGCAAGGGGCAGCAGAGAAAAATGTGTGTTTTCCAAAACTGAAGGACTTGGAGACTGCTGGGGGGATTGTGGTTTTCCAGGAATGGGCTGAATTGAAACGGATTTTTTAAAAAGAAAGGAAGAAGAGAAAACATTTCCAACCCTCCTTTGTAGCTCCCTGCACCCCCCACCCCACCCCAACATGCAAAGCACCGCAGGAAGGGTGACTTCTCTGCCCCCCCGGGAGAAGGGAGGAGGCTGGCACCTCCCAGGGCAGACATCCCCGGGGCCCATCCGCCCGGCCTCTCCCCCTTCAAGAGAGAACCACACGGGCGAGGCCTCAGAACTGAGTGTTTACCCACTGTGTTTGTGAGGCTGACACTGGAACCACATGGAAGGCACATGCAGGAAGCGTGCTGTAATCATCTTATGTTTATAATCCCGAGAGAAGGATGGCAGAGTCGAGGATGGGATTGATCCAGCTCCAAATCTATTTCCTGGAGTCAGATTTAAAAGAGAGATGTTAAGGGCAAAATCTCTAACAATGTGGGTACATCGCAACAAGTTACAAGTCTATTTCTATTCGTGTTTGTACAGAGTTTCTAATCTGTTTCTTCCTTCTCACAGGCACAAAGCCAGACCTGCCAGAGCTCACAGAACTCTGAAAACTGCCTCTTCTAATACATTCTTATCAAATTCAGAAAATCTGATTTTCGAAGAGTTCATTTACAGGACAACAGTCCCCTTTCTCTGCAATGCCTTTATCATTTTTTTATTGTTATTGTTCAGATTTTAAGCATTACCATCTGACAATCTGGTCCATTCTCGGTGATGTTAAACATCCATCTGATCGTAGTCTGGTTTCCAAATTTCTCTTCGAACAACCAAAGCGTCCAGTGGGTCTGCTCACATTCCCTGGCACACCCATGCAAGAAGACGTCTTAAGGCCCGAGGAGCCTCTGCAAAGCCTCTTGTCTGAGCTGGCCGTTCCCCCGGAGCTGCCTCTGAGTCATGGTTCCCCTTTGTCTCTGTCAATTAGGATGGGATGTTTTACAGCTCTTGCCGGGAAGTAGAGTTTCTGGGCTCCCTAGCACTTCAATCCTAGTCACATGCCCCAGGTAGGAAAGCTGCCAGGCAATGAGGAAAACAGGTGAGCTGGGAAACCAACTCTAGGGATGACTAAGAGAGATTACTACCATCGGCACGGCACTTTACAGTTTTCAAAGTGATTCTGCACCCGGCGTCTCACTTAACCTCGCAATCATCCAACAATATAGGCTCTTAACCGTCTTTTTATAGTGAGGAAACAGAGGCTGGGTTTGCTGCCACATCTCCCTGAGGTCACACACGTAGCTCACGGGGGAGCTGGGAATGGGAGCAGCTCTTCAGACGAGAAACCCAGCCCAGCTCTGTCCTTGTATCTTCTTCCCCCTGGAGACATCGGCACATAATCCAGGCAGCTGAGCTGTTTTCATCACTCGGTCAAACCTGGAGCATATAAGACATGTTTCATCGCAATGAATATGCATCTTTCACTTCACAGAGTGCTATGTCTCTTCCGTCGTTGCCTTTTGGGGGTGCTTGGATAAAACCATTCCAGGGCTCATCCAACGTGAATACGATGAGAGGAAAAAAGTAAACCTTCAACTGACTACGTATTGAGGGTCCAGTATGTGAGAGAAAACTTGATGCCTACTGTCCAGAAATTTCTATTGCTTGAGCAGAAAAGCTATAGATTGTTGAGGGTTAGATCCCAGCACAGGGTCCCAGAATGAGAGCCGTCACCTGGTCAAGGCAGGAGAGGCATCCTGGGTGGGGGGAGATGGGAAGCCGTGGGCGGGACCTCCCCCAGCTCCCCTAAAGACAGGTCACTAGAAGCCCTTGCTACAGATATGGATTCCTGGATGCTGTAATCTTACCCCTCTCTTACAGGTTTTCTTAGCCCTTTTTTCACTGTATTTTAATTATGTATATTTTCTCATTTCTCATGTGAGACATGTAGTTTTAAAATTGAAAGCTCTAGTCTTAAAAAAAAAAAAAGATAGAAAGACATGGATTCCTGGACTTCCATCCGGAAGGCCGGAGAAAGGCCTGGTAAACCTGTGCCCCAGATGGTCCCTAACTTAGGGAAGCCTGCAGCCCTGGGAAACATGAGTCAGCTCCAGAGGCTGTGTCGTGGGAGGGCGGGGGGAGGGCAGAAAATGTGGGGAAAGAGATGGAAAGAGGTGAGACTTCCAAATTAAGACAAATACGGGAAGAAGACTTACTTCCAAAATGAAGGCAGGGACAGCAAGAAGTCGGCAGGCAGCAGGACAGATGGAGGGAGGGAAGGCTCGGGGGAAGAAGGATTCCTCACACTTGCCCCTGAGAGCAGCTGAGAGGGGCCCTCACTTCAGGTGCATCACTTCTGGGCCAGTTCCCACTCCTGCCTGTAGCCCGTCCTGGGGACCTCCGCAGCCCCTGTCCTCTCCCTTCCAGCTGAGGATCCAGCAGGGAGCAGAGAGGTATAAGTTGCTGAACGGACATAGGAGTTTGCTCAATACCCGATTTTCTTTTTCTTTTTCACTGGGATGTATCCATGACTGAGCCTTCGGAGACCCCAGGGATTTTGTCCCAAAGGGAGTCTCTAGTAGCCATGGTGAAAGTGGAAACGTTCTTGGCCTAGGGGAAATCTGGGTTCAAAGTCCAGTTCCAGGAGACCCTTACAGGGCAAAATCATGTTTTGGTCCTTGGTTTCTTCCTCAATTAAATAATAATCACACCTAACATTTTTATAGTACTTACTACATGCCCAGCATTGTTCTGTATATTTTTTTTCCAAGTTGAATATAAGTTCTTTTTTTTAATTAATTAATTTTTTTTTGATGTAGTGTTCCATGATTCATTGTTTGTGTATAACACCCAGTGCTCCATGCCCTCTTTAATACCCATCACCAGACTAACCCATCCCCCCACCCCCCTCCCCTGTAGAACCCTCAGTTTGTTTCTCAGAGTCCATAGTCTCTCATGGTTCGTCTCTCCCTCCAATTTCCCCCCCTTCATTTTTCCCTTCCTACTATCTTCTTTTTTTTTAACATATAATGTATTATTTGTTTTAGAGGTACAGATCTGTGATTCATCAGTCTTACACAATTCACAGTGCTCACCATAGCACATACCCTCCCCAATGTCTATCACCCAGCCACCCCATCCCTCCCACCCCCACCACTCCAGCAACCCTCAGTTTGTTTCCTGAGATTAAGAATTCCTCATATCAGTGAGATCATATGATACATGTCTTTCTCTGATTGACTTATTTCGCTTAGCATAATACCTTCTAGTTCCATCCACGTCGTTGCAAATGGCAAGATTTCAGGTTTTTCTGATGGCTGCATAATATTCCATCGTATATATACCACATCTTCTTTATCCATTCATCTGTTGATGGACATCTTGGCTCTTTCCCCAGTTTGGCTATTGTGGACATTGCTCCTATAAACATCAGGGTGCACATACCCCTTCGGATCACTACATTTGTATCTTTGGGGTAAATACCCAGTAGTGCAATTGCTGGGTGGTAGGGTAGCTCTGTATATTTTTATAAGTTTTAGGTCTTTTAATTCTCACAACCATGTAAGGAAGATTCTGCCATTGTCCCTGCTATACGGATGGGAAAACTGAGGCAGAGAGAGTTTGTCACTCACCCGACAAGTAACTGACAGAGGCAAGATTCAAACCCAGGTGGTCTGGCTCCAGAGCCCACACTTAACCACTATCCCCACCTCCTCTCTCAGAAGAACAACACAGACAGAACAGGTGTGTGTATACGTGAGTGTGTTGGTGTGTGTGTAGGGGAGACATATGAGAGAGGAGAGATTTGGTGGGGAAGGGTACCACAGTAAATTCTAAGAAGATGATTCTGGACTGGGGGATGGGGTGGGAAGGCTTTGGGAAGCAAGTCTACCCACCTGATGGAGAAAGCCCAGAGGAGCGAAGAAGATGCCTCTGGATAGAGACTGGCAGAAGGGGGATTTGGGGTGAAAACGCTCAGCACCCAGTGGTCTCATTCATTCCATTTGGCAGCTGCTTCCCCTGAGTGCCTGGGATATGCCAGGCCCCAGGACAGACACAGGAGATACAGACACCCTCCCTGCCTCTGTGGGGCTTACAGTCCAGCAGAGGAGATGGACAAAAAAGAAAGCCAACGCATGAATAAAACCACTGGAAAAGTGAGGAGCAGCGTGGAGAGTAAGAATCGGGTAGATGGGAGAGGGCCCGGCAGGTGCAGGAAGTGGAAGACGAGCGGGATTAGGGAGCCCTGGAAGAGGAAGAGGTGACAGAAGAGAGGGTGGGAGACAGGCAGCAGCCCCCCCCCCCCCCCGCAAAGGCCACCAGAAGGAGGCTGGAGTGCAGTACTGTGGGGGGACATTGAAGGCCTTGAAGCAGGAAACGATCCAATCTATGTCTTAAGAAAAACACCTGTGGCTGACTGTGAGGAGAACAGCCTGCGAGGACCCGGTTAGGAGGGGGCTGCTGTTGTCCAGGCAGGGGAGGGTGGTGGCCCAGTGGGTGGCGGCCATGGAGGTGGAGAGAAGGAACATGACCGGATGTGGATTTTAGACGTAGAACCGACAGGCACTTTGTCCCCACCACCATGGAAGACAGGTTGCGTAGACAGCAGCAGGATTTAGACCCTGACTGGACGCCTTATTGACCAAGCAGAAGTCCACAGGAGGAGGGCGAGAAAGACCGCACACTCGCACAGCTTGTACCAGTGGGAAGGACAGACAGACACAAAGGGACACCCCGTCTTGGAAGAAGTGGTCCTCTGCCGCTCTCCAGGTACACACCACAACTCTGAAATGCAGATGCAAGAGCCAGATCCTCTCAAGCACTTTCAAATGAATCAAATTGAGGGCAGTGATCCAAGCAGGAACAATGGGGTTCTGTGCAGGGCTGAGCAAGGTCCCCACGCTTGGCACTCAGGCAGACAGATGGCCATGGTGACTGACGGTGTCCTGGGGCACGGCACCAAGCCAGGAGATCCCCCCAAGTAGCAAGCAGACTCACAGAGCCTGGGACAGGAGGTGGCCACCAGGGACAACACAGCCTCCCGAGAGCTCAGGCACAAGGGATGGGTCCTCGGTGCTCTGAGGGGAAAGGGAAGCCTGGGGGCAACTCAGTGTCTGTGGCCGTGGACTAACCCCCAGGGACAGGGTCTGCCGGAAGTGGACGGAAGCTGCCATTGGACTTAGAACTCTTAGTATTAGCTTTCATTTTTAATAGTTTTCCTTTTAAATAAAACCAGTAGTGTCCTAGCAAGTTATTTTGCTAGCCTCCTAATCTTAATCCTTCATTTATTTATTTAGTACACAATGTATTAACACAGTATTCTGGACCAGGGGCTTCTCACACTTTTACATGCACATGAATCTCCTGGGCAACTGGTTAACCTACAGACTGTGGCTCAGTAGGACTGGGGCGTGGCTGAGATTCTGCATGTTTATGAGCTCTCTGGTGACCCTGACCCTTACACTACACTTTGAGGAGGGTGACTCTGGTCCAGGCAGATGTTCCTTTCATCTTCCTTGAGTCCATTCCTCACTCCACTTTGACTTCAAAATAAAATTAGTTCATTCACTGTTTATCGGAGTACCACCCTCTAAAGGCAACAGGTTGAGTATTGAGAGAGATATAGAAACAGACATAATACAATGTCACCTTTAAGGAAATTGCAAACTGGCTAGGTGGAGAGATGAGTGCTAACACAGAGTCCAAGGCCTGCCCTGCCCCATGCCTCCTACTACGTCAGAACTATAATGCATTGTCCCACGTAAGCCTCACTGCACCCCAAAATGGGAATTGTCTCTATCTTACGAAGGAGAACCAGGCTAGGAAAAGTTAAAGTCAATTTTTCAAGCTCACACAACCATTGAAAAGTTGGATTTTGACTTAAATTTGGATCTGCCTGGCCCCAAATTTCAAATTCTTTCCATTAAGCTATACCGAGGACATAGATCTAAGCATAAATACCCAAAACACTGGGCATTATGTGATGTGTGCAAAATGAGAAGTAGACACACCGTGCTGGAGGGATTTCAGCAAGTGGGGTGGTAGGTGATAGAAATTTGGAGCTATAGTAAATTTACCAAATTTGACTGTGTTGCCAGAAAAAAAGCAGCAATAAAGACTTCATGTTGAAAACATTTTTTTAATGTTGCAGAAGAGAGATCGGTTTCCTTGTTTGTTCATAAATTCTCCTTTTATGGATTGCAATTCCAAAGTCCGGGAAGCCACTTGCCCAGCCAAGAGAAGCTGGCATCTCCGGCTCAGGGCTCCAGATGCTACCAGACATTTCGTCGGCAAGCACCCAGAATGAGGGCTGCCCATCCCAGAAGCAATCTTCTATCACACGTCTGCCTCCGTCAGAACAGAGAGCAGAGCTGAGCCTGGAAACCCAGGACGAGAACATGCTTCTTACCCGCATTGTTTGGCTAAATCTGTCCCTTGTCCCCGTGAGGTTTTCTTCCATTGTCACTATCCCTTCTCAGGGCCCATGGCTCCAAGTTTGGCTGTCCAGCGTCCACCCAGATGGCTCCCTCTCAGCTCCCGCCAGCCACAGCTGGACTGACCACTAACGAGGAGCCCCCGGGGCAGCATGTCTGGGATTCAGGAATGACTCCACTTTCTCTGCGGCTTAGTCATTGTTATTGGGGCCGAGACAGGAAGACCAAAACCCATGAGAGCGTGAGTCTCAGTCACGAGCTCCTGTCCTTATACAGCCACCCTAGAGGCTCCACCTGAGCCCAGCGTTCCTGGATGGTGGCAGAATGTTCTGTGTCATATTTGGGACAGGAAGGACAGAGAGAAACAAGATGGTCTGTCATTAAACACTGAAATACCTGGAAGTCAGCACCAGAGTTAGGAGAAGGTTGTAGTCACATTTTCTATTTCCTGGACACTAATGCAGGCTTTCTATTTCCTGCAGAGGATGCAGTGAACTGAACCACGTTAATTAAGGAAAACATTCTTGTAAACACTCCCAGACAGGCATCACTTCCCCAAAGTACTAGCAGCTTGCTCTCTGGACCTGTTGCTGTCTCCGATCCCCTTTTTGGGGACCAAAACCACAGCAGGTCACCGAGGCAGAGGACAGCTTGTGTGGGGGTGTTCCCACATACTGGAGCACCCTCAGCCCCAAGGACAGGGCCCCCCAGAGCTATTTCTGCGCAATCACACGCCACCCCCCCTCCAGGTGCCAACAGTATGTTTTGTCATTAAGTAGATGTAAATGAGCCATCTGGGTGGACGCAGGACAGCCAAACTTGGAGCCAGGGGCCCTGGGAAGGGATAGTGACAATGGAAGAAAATCTCACTGGGACAGGGTACAGATTTACCCAAACAATGAGGGTAAGAAGCACATTCTCGTCCTGGGTTTCTAGGCTGAGCTCCGCTCTCTGTTCCGATGGAGGAAACCCCAGCATCTCTTTTGTCAAACATAGTGGAGACACTTTCTGGAATCACTGAAATCCCATTTCTTTCCACCAGCTGCTGACTACAGGGGCCAAGGATGACACTTTAACACAAATTGAGCCCCTTCCATAATGAAACGAGCTGGGCTTTAGGGGTGATTTGTTTAAAAGCCACGTCATAAATCAGCTGTCCGTTCTTCTTTATTCCAGGCCTGGCAGGCTCACCTTTACACTGAATTAATCGCATCTGAAACTTGACCTCCCAGCCCCAGAGCCTGCTGGAAACAACATGTGCTCAACGACTTCCAGTCAAAGCATCACGAACTTAAATTGTTCCACATTTTTAATAAATGGGCCAGGAACCCATGGGGCTATTCCCATTGACCTGGGTGCTCAGCATATTGATCTGATGAAGAGGATAGGGAGATAGGCTTGCAACAGCCGGATTTGGGAGAACAATTACTAACAATGGACAATGCCAATTCATGTTCTTAAGTACAACCAGAGTGAGTCTGAGCCTGAAGAAAGGCCCGGAAACATGACATGAATTGCCAATAACAGCGCGGCTGGGGGGTGAGGTGGGGAGTGAGAGGAAGGGAACGCATTGCAGGACCACCTGCCTGGGAGAGCAGAGGGAGCTGGAGCTTTCTGTGAGGAGATGGGCCTCGGGGACTCCTTCCAGCTTCTCAGTTCTCTGATGCTAAAAGAGAAATCTGATTACGCAGGAAGAAGGAGCTTTGGAGCTCACTGGGACAGGGCCTCGGAGCTGATGCTCTAAGTCAGCCTTGAGGAGGAGCTCTTGCAAGCCAGGCCTGTGCTAACCACTGCAGATGAGAAATCACGAAGATACTAAGTTCCCTCCTCAAACATGAAAATAGACGTGATGGTTTCCTACGATGATCAGCTCCTACAGCCCTGTGCTAGCTCAGGGACACAGTAAGGAACAAGATAGACAGCCCCTTCCCCTGAGATGCACACAGTCCAGCAGGGACAAAGAGATGAAAGCAGAAAGCGACCGTTCAGTGTGTGTGCTAGGGACTATGAGAAGGTGCCCCTGGAGCCCGCGGGAGGGCCACCCAGACATCGGCATGCAGGGACATCTTTTCAGAGTGGGGGGTTGTTCAACAGAGGCCCCAGGATGAGCAGGGCCTCACCACGCAGGGTGGAGGCACAGAGGAGGGGCAGACAATGCTGCCACACAGCTGAGAGGAGGCACAGCACCTTTTCAAACTACAGGGTAGGGGCGCCTGGGTGGCTCAGTCGTTAAGCGTCTGCCTTCGGCTCAGGTCATGATCCCAGGGTCCTGAGATCGAGCCCCGCATCGGGCTCCCTGCTCCGCGGGAAGCCTGCTTCTCCCCCTCCCACTCCCCCTGCTTGTGTTCCCTCTCTCACTGTGTTTCTCTCTGTCAAATAAATAAATAAAATCTTCGAAAAAAAAAAACATAAAAAAACAAAATAAAAAAACTACAGGGTGCGGCTGGAGGACAAAATGCAGGGACAGGTGAGAGATGGGGACAGGGACAAATGCAGGCAGGGCCTCCTTGCACAGTGCACAACAGGAGCTTCAGGGCAGCATGGGAGGAGCGCTCTGGGTACACAGAGAAGGGAGCCGTGGAATTCGCTGAGGATGGTCTGGGGAAGCTTTGCAAACAAACAAACAATAACGCCTCCTAAATGATGACTGGTCATTTACCAGAAGAAATGAGAAAACAAAAACCCATTCTGGGCAGAGGAGCCAGGGTGTGCAAGGGCATGGGGCACTTTGAAAATGAACCCATCCTCTCCCCCAATCCCTGGTGGGGTCCAGAATGGACAACACACCATGTACCCAATTCCGTTCTGCAGGGTCATATCAAGTTCAAGATTAGGAAGCCTCAAGCTCCAGACCAAGTGGAGGGGCCTGACAACAAGGAATACTTGCTTACGTAGGCCAGGGTCCTTATGCACAGGGACCCTCCTGCTGGGAAGAGCCTCCATTTCCAAAATCAGAAACATGGCCCGGCCAACTGGAAAAATTTCCGGGGGAACTTCAGGGAATACCTTGAGAGGGAATCACCTCTTGGGGGAGGTTCCTATAAAAAGATATTGCCTCATTAACAACATAAAAATACCCTCAAAACAAGGACCCTCCGAAATTATGCCAATTTAATTAGCAGCACTCACTCTGCCCCACGCACTGTGTTAAATGCTCCAAAGACCATCTCATTTGATTTCTCATCAGCCCAATGAAGGTTTAAGTCTTCCTATCACTTCACAGATGAGAAAAATTGAAGTTCGTGGTCTGTCTAAAGTCTCAGGACGGTTGGTAAACGGCATCTGGGGAAGGACGAGGATCCCCCAGGCACATTTCCCCCCACTCTGGCTTATTGCTCCCCATAGACCAGAAACAGCACCCCCAAACCATCTCCCTGCCATGCTACTGGAGAAAAACACATGGAGACCAGCAAGAGAACGATTATCTCATAAACGTGTGTACCAAAGAGATTACTGTGGGGTTTACTTGAAGTTAAAGACTTTTTACCTCCCTAAGCAATGAATGGCAGCCAACTGTCCTCAATCTACTGAAGATGAAGATGCCTCTTCCATTAGGCATCTGGACCATCTTGCCTGTGAGACTCCTTCATTCTCCTTTCCTCGTGTGTTCCTCAACATGCCCATTTTACAGGTGGGGAAATCAAGATTCAAAACTGTTAAGTTTCTTTTCCAAAGTCTCAGTGCTCAAGGCAGGACTCGAACCAGGTTCTATTTGACTTCAGGAACTAAGCCTTCCCATAGCACCTGCCACCTTAAGGCAGAATGGAAGGGAACTGTGGATCTTCCCGACGAGATTCCTCGTAGCCAGTGAAAGAAAGCTAAGGACCCACTATGCAAGGCCTGTCACTAAGAGAAATTGTACTTTACAAGGATGCTGACATGTCTATTCTGCCAAACACAGGTTCTTCCGCAAAAGAAAAAAAGACAAAAACAAAAACAGTTATCAGTGCCAAAAGAGAGGGAACATCTGCAGATGAATAGAATGTTTGCCCTCCCAGCCAAACTTATGGTTAAACTTTCCACTTAAATGCCATTGTTGCAAAGTAACTCTTACACTGAGGATCTTTATAATATAAGACAACATAAATAAAGGATGGGGAAGGATGGGCCCCCAGGGACCTGGGGTGAAATAGCAAGATAGGTCACTTGGGGAGAGGAGGTCTGCAGAAGGAGGAGCCCATCTGTGTAGACTCGCATAGATGAAAGCTTCATTGTAGTTCATGCTCAACTGCATTGAGTCTTGGGCTTTCTATAATCTTGGTCAGAGTGCTGAAAGGTGATGTCAGAGGAAGGAGACCTGGGTTCAAGTCCCAGGGCCACCACTATTCCAGGAGTTGGGGAATCTCCTCAGTATCTCATTTTCTTTGTCTGAAACATGAAAAAATCAGACTCAATGATTTCTGGGACCTCTTCTAGCTCAAAAGCATGTGATCAGGACCCTAACACCTTTCTCTTCACATTCTTGTTGGGGCCACAGAGGTGGGGCCCACCTGAGGGAGTAGCCCACATAACCAGGACCATGAGAAGGCATTACTAAAGAAGTTGGAGCCTCAAGGTAAGTTCTATCCATAACCAAGACCAATCCCGCAGCCCTGCTATAAGCCCGGGTCGCCAGACCTACGCAACACTGAAATCTCCTCTCTCATGTCTGCACCCATCTGCTCTGATGCCCTGTCCCTTCCTGTGCCTGCTGGGCCAATGGGGGTTAGGCACTTGGAGGATCCAGAAGAGGAACGGGCCCCCAGGGTCAAGATGAAGATGGCCCCAAGAAAGCAGAGAATTTGCCCCTGGGATTGAGACAATGTCTCATGTGGCCATCGAGAACAGTGGGTTCCAGTTGGACAGGACTCTCTCTTACAGGCTTGTGATCTTTGGGATTTCACCTCTCTGAGCCTCAGTTTCCTGACATGTGACACGATGATGGTAATATGGACTGATGACAAATAGCCATTCTCATAGAGTCGTTGTGATGACCAAATTACATGCAAAACCCTACGACTTGGCAAATGAAGCAAGTGCTGCTCCTAGGGCAAGACCCTGGCAATGATCAGGGGTCTAGGAGCATGGCTAAGGCTATTGTATATGTGAAGCTCAGTACATACTCAACTGGCCCTTTGCCTACAAAACAGTCCCCAATGCTACCCATGTGATGGAAGGAAAAGGAATCACTCTCTTCAGGTGGCAGGAAATATGAAGTAGGTACATGGGAAAGGATCCAGCCACTCAGGCCAGACTAGAGATCCCACTAGTCACCCCTCAGAAGCAAGATCCTCATGGGACTCTGGAGAGAGGGGAGTTTGAAGAGGTGTCTCTTTCCTAACTAAGCCAACTTCCACAGAAAGTGTGTCAGGACAGTCCCATAAAGGAGGTCGTAGCTCTCTGAGGCAGGGGTCATTACCTATGCAACACTGGATCCCCAGCGCCCAACATGGAGCTGGCACATTGTGGACACCGATTAAATATTTGTTGACTGTGTGAATGATTAGAAGTGGAAAGGCTGATTTAACCGAAAGCCCAGTGAGCAAATGAAATAGGGGGCTGAGGATCTAAAGTGGCAGGATGGGCCTCCACACCAGGGATGTCCCAGAGGTTGGGGTGACCTGGAGAACTAAGGATAGCACTTGGAAAAACCAGACCAGAGAGAGGGTCAGTCTGTGAGTCACCTGTCCTTCAAACCCAGGCCCTGTCTGAGCAGGGAGCCAGGGAATGTACAACCATGAGTCAGCAGGTTATCAGTGTCACTACTTTCTGAGTCACTGCCTGAACCCCGTGGCCTTGCCCTCGTGCATGAGAGGGTGTGGGGGAATGTATGTGGCTGTGTGTTTATATCTATACCCACACACTCAGCAGACACCACCAGCCAGGATGAGTAAAGAGTTTCTCTCACGTTTTATTTAAGCTATGTCACTGGGCCGTTCTGTCAGTGACTCACTGCTTACCTGCCCTCACCCACGAGAAATGCCTTCCAACAGAGGTGAAGTTTGGCATGCCTCGCAGTGTGTCAGGGGGCATGAGATCTGCTTACCAGCCAGGTCCTGTCTGTCTTCAGGAGCCATGTGTTTCCACGTGTTTCCAGGCTCTCTGTGGGTGCCCCAATGAAAATGAGGCCCAGGGCACCTGGGTGGCTCAGTTGGTTGGGCGACTGTCTTCAGCTCAGGTCATGATCCTGGAGTCCCGGGATCAAGTCCCACATCGGGCTCCCTGCTCAGCAGGGGGTCTGCTTCTCCCTCTGACCTCCCTGCCTCATGCTCTCTCTATCTCATTCTCTCTCTCAAATAAATAAATAAAATCTTAAAAAAAAAAAAGAAAAAAGAAAATGAGGCCCAGGGCCAAGGTTGAGCATGGTGCCTACCCTAAGTCCTACCAGGAACTCTCTCTCCCTCCTCAAAAAGCCCTCCCTAGTCTGCCCTTCTCTTCCCCTTACCGCTACCTGCTTCTGTATCATCTCCTAGGGAATAATTGTAGAAAAAGCAGCTCTTCCATGACTATTACAATCTATTACTAAAAAATTCTTGAAGGCCACAGTGCCTTCCAATTCCCTTCCTCCATCTTGCTAAAAGAATTTCTAGTAGGGGTGCCTGGTAGCTCAGTCAGTTGGGCCACTGACTCTTGGTTTCATCTCAGATCATGTTCTCATGGGTCCTGAGATCAAGCCCCAAATCAGGCTCCGTGCTCAGCGGAGAGTCAGCGTGAGATTCTCTCCCTCTGCCCCTCCCCCCCACTCACACACGCGCACACGTGCACACTCTCTCTCTCTCTCTCAAATAAATAAATAAATCTTTAAAAGAAAAAAAAAAAGAATCTCTAGTAAACCATTTCTCTCACCACTAAAATCATTCCTGACATTACTACCAGATTAACCTTCCTCAGATGTAGCTCATTTCTTAAAAACTCTCATCTCATACAAAATTCAGTAAAAATGTCTCTTTGTAACACTGTAGAGTTGATTGCCAGCCATGTGTAGGGTGAGAAGGAACTGTGGCAACTGTCTGTACTATGTGGCTCTGACCACAGCCAAGCGTTCAGGGTGAGCCCCTGACCTAACAGGGGCCAGTCTGAATCTCTTGCTGTGAAATTCTGAATAGAGGCTCAGAAATTCCAATCTCAGTCTGGACTAAAGGCTTAAACGGGGAAGATGTAAAGAAGCAGGAGGTGGGGGGGGGGGGGGTGGGTAGCAATTTTCCCATGACATGACCAGGATAGCTTAGGAAGTGGGTCTGTGGTGAGAGCAGGATAAAGCTGACATGCACAGAGAAGCCAAGGTGAGCGGAAAATATATTGATTACCCTGTCCCCTACAGTCCCCAGTTCCCTGGCCCAGTGCTACCCAGTTTTAATATATAAACATGGAGGGCCATAAATGAAATAGTTAAATGCCCACATGCAGTAGAAAATTTAATTCGAAAAATATTTTAAATTACATGGTATATAAAACAATATTTTAGAAATTTTTTTCCACAGAAGGAAGGAAGGGAGGGAAGGGAAAGGGGGGAAGGAAGGAAGAAAGAAACGCATTCAACCTAATTTTACTGAGCACCTACTACATACAGGCCAAGCACTCTGCTTCATTTTTTCATTAGAATTTCCAAAATCAAGTCTTGAAAGAAAAAAAAAAAAGGAAGGAAGGAAGGGAAGAAGGGTGGGTGGAAGGGAGGAAAGGAGGAAGGAAAAAGAAAAGAAAATTTTAAAAAGAAAAGAAAATTTATAGCATCCAAAATGTTGTTTTTCATTCTGACAGGTGACTATTCATGATCTAAAAATGATCTTCAAAGGCCTTGTTTACAATTACATATATAGCTTGCAGCTTCCTGCCCTGACTTCTTGTAGGAAAGGCAGAATGTCGCAGGCGTATTAACCTACTAACTGGATTTAACTCTACCTGGGAACCTTAATAGTGGTTCATAATTTTTGCTTTAATTGAAATTTACATATTTTTCGGTTATTAATTGCCTCAGAGCATAACAAAACTGGTTTACTATGGACAAATAAGCTCCCAGCCAAGATGAGAGGATCTCTGGAAGCATCCATCATCTGTCTCTGTCTCTCTCTTTCTCTCTTTCATGTTTTTGGTCCCCAGATGTAGAATCCTAGAAGGAAAGGGAAGGGGGGTGGTGAACCAGAGAAGGAAAAAGAAAATGTATGTTGTCTGAGAAGTGCTTTTATAACAGCAATAAAAATAGCTAGCATTTATTGAGCATTTACTTTAGGTTACCCACTGAGCTAGTGCTTTCTGAGTCTGTCTCATGCAAGCCTCACAAATAGCCTAAAAGGTGGGCATTATCCTCACACTCCCACAGAGAAAGAAGCTGAGGTCCGAGTCTACTCAGCTAGTAAATGTCAGGGTCACTAAATTCAGAGCCTGGGCCCTGAATCCCCAACTAAACGGACTCCTATGGTCCATCCAGATGGTGGGCCTCAGCTGAGCTATGACCAAATCACACGGCCCACATCCATTAGCCAATCTAAAATCCAGGCCAGGCAGTGATGGAGTAACAAGAGTCACAGTGATTTGAGATGAAGAGAAAGCACCTCACCACCCCAGACTAAAGGCCTAGGAGCTCAGACCCAAGCAACTTTCCTGCCATCCTTTTGTCAGGCACACTGTGGTCAGGCACTGAGTTGAGCAGCTTCCTCTCACCAGGGTCCTGGCGTCTTGAGCTCTCAGGAAGGTCCCAAAGGGAAGAGGATCTGTCAACCAGGTGACTGTTCCAGAAGCCTTGGCCTAAATGTAAATGGGTTAGATTGCTCTTAAAAAGCCAGAAACCCAAGTGACAGGGTCCCCTCATTCTCCTATTCCCAGAGGCTCCTAAACGTCCCCAGGGAAGCAAAAAAGGAGCCACTGCACCAAAGCATCTTGTTCTGATTGCACTTTAAATATCCCCGTCACAGCCTAGACCCTGCGAAGACTAAAGGAGCATTCTCCACTCTGCAGGCAGAACACACAGTGCCGTGCAGAGAGCCCACTCACTGCACTCGAGGGTATGACAGTCAAGAATGCTTTCATAGTTGCGCTTTGCTGCCCGATTCCTTCTGGAATGCACGGACTTTGTCCCTTTGATCTTTAATATGGCTGCTTGGAGGGGCCAGGATGTGGGCATTTGCAGCTACTTCTGTCTTCACTCTCCAATTGTGCCTCCACCCCCAATTTTTGGACACAGTTCTGCATGCAGAAGTCAGTCCCCCCTCCTTCCTTCTCATCTCCCCCCACCCCTAAGAGTGTGCCCTCAACTCCAGACCCCCGACATCCTGTCTCCCTGCCAGCAGACCCCGTGACCTTCCCTCTCTTCTCAAGGCTGCCTCCCCTGTGTTGCCTGCACCCCCAAATATAAGGACCCAACCTCCAGATGCTCAGAAACAAGCAACTGGTTAATTGTCTGGGGTTTTTCTCATTTGTTTTTTGCTTTTCATCCAGATGTTGAACCATGTAGAACCATGTAGAACCAGCCTGGAAGTCTTGTGTTTTTTTTAATTACAATTCAGAGTAAGTTATAATAACTAGAAGAAATAAGATGCCATTTGTCCCTTCCAGCACCATACTCAAGAACAAGACCTGGGGGCTTAATCTGCCCAAAGAAATTCCGTTGTGGACATACCAGTCTCTTTTTAAAAGGAGAAAGAAGGAAGGTAAAAAGAGATAAAAGCAAGATTCTGGAGTCTGCTTAGAGTGGGATGAATGGTGGCCCCAGAGATACCAGTTCCTCATCTCCAGAACTTATAGTGTTACCTGGTTTGGAAAAAGTGTCTTTGTAGATGTGCCTAAGTTAAGGACCTTGAGATGGAGATGTCATCGTGGATTATTCGGATGGGCCCCAAGTGCCACCACATATATCCTTCTAAGAGGGAGGCGGAGGCAGACCTGACACACACAAGAGGAACATGCCCTATGAAGACAGAAGCAGACGTTGGAGCACTGCAGACAGCAGCCGCGGAATGCAGCAACCACCCGAAGCTGGAGCAGGCAAGGAGGGAGCCTCGGGACGGAGGACGCCCTGCTGGCTTGGTTTTTGATGTTTGGCTTCCAGAACTATGAGAGAAAACACTTCTGCTGTTTTAATCCACCAACCTGGTGGCAATCTGTTACAATAATCACAGGAAACTCATGCAATGCTCATTTCCCAGGAGCCACTGCAGACAAGCCTGGAGACGGAGGCGAAAGAAGGAAAAAGTAGAAGAGACAGTAAGATCTACAGGTGGGCCTGGGAGAGGTAGGGGCTCTTAGTTAAGTCCTGCCCATGGGTCCGGCAGTTCTCAAGACCTGCTTTGGCTCAGCCAGCCCTCCTTCCTGTGTATTCCTAAGAGAAATGGGAGTCTAAGGGAAAATAGCAAATATAAGATCAACACACCTCTATCTAAACATCTCACTAGGTTTGGGCCTGAGCTTCCACTGCACAACTCCTGATAAGCAGGGCTGACACATTGTCCCAGTTTAGTGGCTAAAGGGTCTTACCACCTTCTGGCCTGCTTTAGAAGACCCCCCAAGATGAGCTCCCACAAACCTGTGTGGGTTGGTAAGCACACCAGCCCATTGTCCTTAAAATCCTACCCACTAGTAAATATGGCTCTATGTCCTGAATGGTGACTAACATAATTAAGAACTCATCCTCCCTGTCAGACACAAGAAGGGAAGTGGGAATAGAGCTAAGCTCATTCCTCACTTACAAATAGGAACAATTTGGGAACCACAACTTCTCCAAGACTGTTGATTGAAATCTCTATTTTGGGGTACAGATGATGGGAGTGAATCACCCTACTGCCCATTTCAGCTTCCTTCTCTTGTCTCCCCCCAAGGGAAAGAGATACCGAGCCAACTTTCCCTGGGTGCCTATCTTAGGCCATGTACTATTCTAGGCACAGGGCACAGAGCATTAACGGGACAGACACAGTCCCTGCCTCCACAAAGGACCATAAATTCCCTCCTGGGCTTACTAAGCCTTCACCATTCTGAAACAAAGTCCAGGGGACTTTGTCTTCTACCTTCCTGTCTCCTCCAGATATACCTCCCACCCAGTGCCAAGCTGGTCTGAAAACCTGAGAACTAGGGCTCTTGAAAGAACCATGTCTTAAGAGTATGAGAACAGATAAAATAAACTTCCATGAAGAGCACGAAACACCGTAAAATTACAAGACATTTTTAATTGCAATCTATAACAAGTCAGGTCAGAGGATCAGAAAATTGTGCTGCTGAGGCCAAAACTTTGTGGTCTCATTAACTGCATTATTCTCGTGTCACATCCCGGGCTTAAACCCTGAACAGCTGATTAAAACCAATAGAAATCAGCTGACTCCCATCTATCCTTTTTGAGGACCAGCCAAAAGTACTGGCTTCCTTCACGGAGGATGGCGTGTTATTTTTGAAACATGAAGAAAGAAAAAAAAGAGGACACTTTGCAAGGCCCAGGGAAGTCCAAGTCCGGGAATAAGCAAGCCATACATCTAGAAGTGAAGGAGGAGAAGGAGGAATAGGAGGAGAC
Source organism: Neomonachus schauinslandi (assembly GCF_002201575.2). Classification (NCBI taxonomy): domain Eukaryota; kingdom Metazoa; phylum Chordata; class Mammalia; order Carnivora; family Phocidae; genus Neomonachus; species Neomonachus schauinslandi. The sequence goes on along the minus strand of NC_058406.1, from coordinate 95,580,410 downwards.
AAATATTCCTAAGTATACAAATGTTTGTTACGATGTAGAGCTGAGAGCTCTGTGAGTGACCGTTAAAGGAAAATTTGCTCTGTATTTGATCACCTTACCCAAGAGCAAACACTAAAACGGAAGGTAATGGAAACCAAAACAGTTGTCCCCAAATGATGAAATTTGAAAATTAAGTCTAATTGTTTAATGCTAGTCAAAACAACTCAGTTTTGATGAGTTCCGTGGGAAGTGGCACCAAGCTTTCCCATCCAGGTTCTGTGGTTACCTGGGTGGCACACAGCCAGAACCGAACGTCTTTCTTCTCCTCGTCCTTCAGCCCCAGCTCATCACTGACACGCAAGAAACTTCCCGCTAGACCACAACACATTAGGAAGAACGACCATTGTTTGGGTCAACATGAGTGGAAAGGGCACCGCAGTAGAAGAACCAACAATAGAGAAAAAGAGAAGAAAGAGGAGGAAGTGACAGAGATAAAAACAGAGCAGGAACATGTAATTTGAAGAAGAAAGTAGGGACATGCCACTTCAGAGGTTTGGTTGAACTGAATGAACTGAAGACAAAGGCCAGTGAAACATTCCTGTTCCCCGGGGCTTCGACTGGGTTAATTTTGTCCTCCCAGAACAGCCTGTCCGAGAGTTCACTGAGGTCTTTCACAATCCCTCACTCTCACTCATTCAGTCAACAATTACATAGCATGTGCAGGGCCCTGGGCTTAGTTCTAAGGAGGTAGAAAAGATGAGCACAAACCTGAGGGTAGAATCTTGTAGAGACATGAGACATAAATGTAAATGGACATACCAGTGTGACCTTTAAGTGGGAAGAGTAGAGCTTGATGGGGTGCCTTTTTAAAAATAAACATTTGGGAAGCCTGGGTGGCTCAGTCGGTTGAGCAGCTGGCTCTTGATTTCAGCTCAGGTCATGATCTCAGGGTCCTGGGATGGAGCCCCACATGGGCTCCCCACTCAGTGGGGAGTCTGTTTCTCCCTCTGCCCCCTCCCCCTGCTCATGCACTCTCTCTCTCTAAAATAAGTAAAATATTTTTTTAAATTAAAAAAATAAACATTTTATTTTATAATATTTTTAGGTTTATGGAAAAATCGTGAAGAGAGCACAGACTTTGCATCTATCCCTTATGCAAGTCCCTCATTTTAGAATCTTACATTAGTGTGGTACATTTGTCACAATTAATGAAGCAACATCAATCAATTATTGTTAACAAAAGTCCATACTTTATTCGGATTTGCTTAGTTTTTACTGAATGTCTTTTTTCCATTCCAGGATCCCAGGTAGGGTACCAGTGCATTTAGTCATTGTGTCTCCTTAGGGTCCTCATGACTGTGACAGGTGATAGCATGCATTTTTTTTTTAGATTTTTATTTATTTATTTAATTTTAGCGAGAGACATTTGGCGGGGAGGGGTAGGGGGAGAGGGAGAATCTCAAGCTGACTCTGCACTGAGTGCAGAGCACAACACAGGGCTCAATCTCACGACCCTGAGATAGTGACCTGAGCTGAAACCAAAAGTCAGATGCTTAGCCAACTGAGCCACCCAAACTAAAGCAACTTTAGTTTTTCTTATGCTGTCTTTCCAGATGGGCTTGGTGAACTGGTCATTTCTCTGTCCCTAGATAAATCTTAAGCTGGACCCAAAACTTTTTCAGTCTCTCTCAAATAATATGTGCTATCAAATATGAAATATTATGTCCAGTACACTGTAATAATTGATCAGACTTGGGGACAGGGGGACAGTAGAGGAATAAACAGAGAAGAAGCATGCAAAGAAGCTCAAGGACCCAAGGAAGCAGAGTGTCATGGAAGCCAGGAAAGTGGGCATCTTAAGAAAGAAGGGGCAATCAGATGCTGAAGAGAGGCCCTGACAGAGGAGGAGGAGAAAAGGACTTGGCTATCAGGAGTTCACTTATGACCTTCAACAAAACCAGTGTGTGGAGTGGCAAGAACGGAAACCACCATGGACTAGGTTAAGGAGTGAATGTGTGGCCAGAAAATGGGGCCACCGATTTGGATCCCTCTCTTGAGAAGCTGAGTGGGCAATACAAGGTGAAAAATAGATTGACATCCTAAATGGGTAGCCGCAGGTTTGAGGGAATGATATGGGGTTGGGGTGTATGGTAAACAGCTTCTAAAAGTTCCCCCCAAATCCCTCCTCCTGATACTCACACCCCTGTGTAATCCCATCCCCGTGTATACAGGCTAGACTAGTGATTGGCTTCTAACAAACAGAATGCAGGAATAGTGTTGGGAGGTTATGTCTGAGATTAGGATATAAAAGCCAGTGATTTTGTCTTATTTCTGTTCTGTCTTCCCCTGGCTTTTCTCAGTTTGCTCACTGATGAAGCAAGTTGCCATGTTATAAGCCACCTGTGGAAAGGCTCACATGGCAAGGAACTGAGAACGACTTCCAGCCAACAGCCCGCGAGGAACTAAGGCCCTGAGGCCGACAGCCCATGAGGAACTGAGTGCTGCCAACAATGACAAGAATGCACTTGGAAACAGATCCTTCCCCGACTGAGCCTTGATGTGGACAGCAGCCCCAGCCAATGCTCTGTAGCTTGTGAGAGACCCCGAAGCAGAGGGCTCAGCTAAGCCACATCTCGAGTCCTGACTTACCGAAAACCGCGAGATAAGAAATGTTGGTTTAAGCCACTAAATTTAGGATAATTTGCTACACGGCGATAGGGACCTAACACGGGATGGGTATCTTTGATAAGGGATGCCTGCACATGATTCTAGTTTCAAAATTTCTTGTCCTTAAGCATGACCTTGGAGTCTGTCAAAATGCAGATTCTGGGCACCAGACCCAAAGATTTTCATTTAGGCACTGGGATGCAGCATTAACTGGACAGCACTCATTGGGAAAGGACCCAAGAAATCGCCCTTGTGAAATACCTGAGCTGATGGTGATGTGGGTGGGGGAGGAAGGGCTGCATCCCATGATACAGAAACACCATGCAATTCAGAGATGCCCTAGAACAGGCAGAGCAAGAACCCAGGAACCCTGGGGAGGTTGGCCTTCAAGTTTTGACTTCTTGCTCCAAAATAGCAAGGCAGAACAACACTATAGGGAAAGACACATAGACATTTTGAGAGAGGAAGGAGGAAGAGCTTCAGTCAACTCTGAAGGAAAGTGTTGGGAGGTTAGTTAAAGAAGTTGGGAGGTTAGGAAAGTAGTTGGGAACCATCTACAAAGCCTGGGGAAGTGGGACAATTGTTCAAGGCTTAAAGAGAGAAGAAAGGATTTAGCAGAAAGACTTCTTGAGGGAGCTTTGGTAAGGCAGTAAGAAAGTTTTAAATGATAGTAAAAGGATGGTGAGGGCCAGAGGATGACTAATGCGTTTAATTTGGAGGAAAGTGAGGGAGCATTGCAAGTGGGAGGAGGAAGGTCTGTGTTGGAGAAAGTTGCGGGAACAGTATCCAGGGAAAAGGCCAGCTTCTGCTGTGATAAGGAGGCAGAAAGAAGGCTTTAAGGAAAGGTGAAGGAGGAGTTTGTCCTCAATAGGACAAGGGTTCTCCTGGGCTCAATGGAAGAGTCCCAGAGAGGGGAAGCAAAGGTGTCCTGGGTGGGAATGGGTCTGAACTGGATGGAAAGAGAGGAGGACAGGAGACACTGCCTGAGGAGGTAAAGGCTGAAGGTGGGCTAGAGATTTCCAATTATTAACGGAAAGACAGAACAGATACCAGATAAGTTCACTGAATTAACTTGTCCTCATAATCTAAGTTATATATTGATCTGTCATCAATATCTATGGCTCCTCTAAGAGCAGGTCCAGGATGAGGGCTGACAGTGCCAGCCTCTTGCAGGGAGGCCTGCCTCGGAGAGCTGGCTTAGAGCGAGGTTTGGGTCTCAGGAGAGCAATGTGACATGTCCATACTCAAAATGTTTAAAGTCCTGTATCTCTGTATCTATTCTTTACAACTTCCCCATGCATCTCACAAAGGAATTTGCCTGTGGTTAAGCTGATACGGAGGAAAGATCCCTAGGCTAAGGGCTCAGAGACTTGGGTCCTTGTCCCAGCTCCACCCCAATAAGCTATGTGACCTTAAAAAGCCATTCATCTCCCTGATGCCATTTGTACAGTGAGGAGGCTGAACCAGCTATTCCCTCAAAGGCCCTTCCAGCTCCAACATTCTAAGAGCTTGAAAACATTCAACCCTAAACCAGGTCTAGAAATCATGTGGTTTTGGTTTTGGAAAATTTAGCTTCAGAAAAAGAAAGAATTTCTGTCCTTATCTGTCACCTTCTGGAGACTTCCAATCCATTGGTAGGATTCCCTGTGGGAAATGTTTTGAAATAGTGGGCATTCATGAAACGAAATTCTGGGGATTAATCTGCAATAAGGGCTGAAAGTTTTCTGAGTGATTTTTCCCAAATGTATGAGAAATCTTTATCCAATTGATTGTGGGGCAGATTCTCTTCTGAAGCATCCTGTTTGCACTCTCAAGGCAGGGTTTGGTAGGAAAAAAGCACTTAGGCCCAGATATCTTGCCACTTACTCATAAAGCTGTTGGGGAAGATGCACTGACAATGACTGGTGAATCACGTCTGGGTCATTTCATGTCTAAGGTTTGAAACTATCTCCAAGTATTGCCACACACGCATCTACATACACCTCACCACCAGAACCATGAGGCGGATTGCAAAAGAACTTCCATCACATGGATGAAGCGAAAGTGGGACTTTCTCCTGACCTCCAGCATCCCTAAGGAATGCTCTCTCTCACCACCACCCACTTCTCTGATGGAAACCCTGAGGTCATTTAGTCCCATCTTACATCTTGGAAACTCAGGATAACCCAATAGATGTCCCAACTCATATCCCCAAACTTTACATGAAAGAGAAAGCATGAAAAACAGACGTGGAAACTTCTTTTTATTTCCAAATGCAGGAATTTTGATTACCCTGGCCAGGCACTTGGGGACTTTGCTTACTTTTTCACAATATATTACCAGTAAAAATCAAAACACCCTTTACAATAGTACACTGTATAGTTTAAATATTTTAACCCGTTTTTCAATCATTCAACAAATATATATTTAACACTGTGCTAGGTGCTGGGAGGGAACTCAGTATCTAAGCTATGAATTAATTACCATGCAATGAAATAAATTCTTATAATAGTGGCATGTGAAAAGCGGTTCATAATTAATTCTGCCTCAGGGTAGGGAAGCTGAGGAAGGTGAGTCTTAAACATTGTGAGTAAGAGCTTGAAGATGAGTCAGAGCTAGCCAGGTGATGAATGGGATTTGAAGGGCATTCAAGGCAAGAGAAATGGGGGCGGGGGGAGACACAGAAATGTGAGACTACCTGAGCAGTATTTGGAGACCCACTAGTAGTCTAATGTGGCTACAGCATGGGGTTCAAAGCTAGAAAACAAAGGGATAGAGAGGAAGATAAGCAGGTTTTGGCCAGCCTGTGAAGAAACAACAGACTAAGGACTATGGTCTTCATTTTTTAGGCAACAAAGAGACAAAGATAATAATGATCATGATCATGATCAAATTGTTATGTTAGGAGGGTCCTTCTGATAGCAATGAAGACAATGGATCAGGAGGAAAAGAAGAAAGATAGAGAAAGGTCAAGATCTATTGTAAGAGCTAGGAGAGAAAGGATATATGTAGAACATATCACATTTTACTGTCACTCTTTCTTTTTGTCCCCTCCAATTCCCACATACGGATAAACTCCTGTGGACAAGTACCATGTCTTGTTCACCTTCGTATCCCAGCCCAGAACACAATGCCTGGCATAGTGTAGGCATGCAATAAATGCCATCCATTGGTGAATGAATGAATGGGGACTTAAAGTAGGCAGTAACAGTGGGGATGTAAAGAAAAGGGCATATTTAAGAAATATTTTTGGTTTTCCAGAGTGGCTGTACCAGCTTGCATTCCCACCAAGAGTGTAAGAGGGTTCCCCTTTCTCCACATCCTCGCCGACATTTGTTGTTTCCTGTCTTGTTAATTTTTGCCATTCTAACTGGTGTAAGGTGGTATCTCATTGTGGTTTTGATTTGTATTTCCCTGATGGCTAGTGATGTTGAATGACACTGAATATTATGCAGCTGTTCAAGAACCTGAAGAGCTTTATTATTTGCTTTTTTAAATGTCCATGATATGGTTAAGGGGGAAAAACACTTGCAGAAATATATAGCATTATATAATACCACTTTTTAAAAATAAAATACAGACACACATTAAAAAATAAATATTTTCTCAGGAAGATTCTAAAGAATTTGGTCTGAGGAAAATGGAAAAATCCAAAGTTTCCATGTTATGTGACTAATAAAGTCAGTAAGATTTTTTCAAATATAGGAGGCTGAGCAGGTTGAGAGAAAAACGCAATGAGTTAAGTTAAGAACACATAGAGTCGGAGGTATCTGTGGGCCAGGGTTCTAAAGTCCAGTAGACAGTTGGAAATATGCATCAGGACCTCAGAAGAGTTCCTTGGCTAATTTTTACTCATGACCATTCATAGAAGCAGGTGTACTAAATTATTCAAAATCTAGATTTTTGAACATGTGCTGAAAACTTTGTTTCCAAAGAAAAAAGTAACTAAGAAAATGAAAACTATGTTCAAAGATCCCTGCTTCATTACTCATGAAATAAAAGCAAAGATGAGAGGAAGAGTCAGAGATAATCTTCCACTCTTTGATCTTTGAATCTGTCACAATGAAGTCCTCATATCTTCAGAATCCCAAGGGAAAGTTCCCATCAGCAGCAGTAGTTCTCCAAACATTAGTTAGCTGGATTACTGCAGAGCATAAAAAACCATGAATTTTTCAGCAGAAAGTCCTAAGATTCTTCCCTTTATTTTCTTCTCACACACTGCTCCTAAGAATTCTCAGGTAGGAGATGCTTTCTTGGAGCCGTGGAACATAATGGAAACCTAAAGCCATATGGTACCTAGAATGTGCACTGGATGAAGAGTTAGAAGAACTGGATTTAGTTCCTTCTCCACCACTAATTGGCCATGTGACCTTAGGAAATTCTCTTTACCCTTCTGAATCATGGCTTCCTCATCTGTAAAATGAGGCCAGTCTTGATTTTCTCCATGTTTGTGTGTGTGTGTGTGTGTGTTTATTTTCTTAAACATTTACCACTGATCTAGATCCTTCCATATGAGTTAATCGTTAACTCATCCCTAAGTCCCTAGAGTTTTGCAGGTCCAACTCCAACTAATTCAGGGACTCAAGATGAAGCCAGATGACCATTCCACTGAAAGAATCAGTATATGCCAAGGCACTTCTTTATTACCATCCTTTGGTGATTTAGACTGCCCCCAAGACCTAAAAATATACACCTTCTAGTGTTTTAACTGGTGCAAATTTTGGTACCTGGAAATTAAGTGCTACCACAATAAAAACATAAAATGTAGGGGTGATGTGGGAACCAGTCAATGGGCAGAGCTGGAATGGTTATAAGGACTTTAAGGAGAGTACTAATGAAAACCTGAATTACCTTGAACAGACTGTCAGAATCAGCCTTTGAGGAGGTAGCTGGTGAGGTCTTAAAGGAAAGTGAGGAAAATCTTGTTGGAAACTTGAAAAGCAGGGATCCTTGTTATACATGGCAGAAAGTTTAGTAGCACTCTCTCCTGCAATAATGTGAAAGGTAAAAAAATGCACCTGGTATACTAGCTTATTTAGCTAAGAAGTTTTCCAGCCCTAGTGTTGAAGGTGCCACCGGCTTCTTGTGACTGCTTATATTAAAATGTGAGAGGAGACAGATGAGCTAAAAGAAGGACTGTTAAACTGAAAGAAGATGGGATTTGCTGATTCTGAAGATTCTGAGGCTCCCCAAATGGCAAACAATACTAAACTTAAGAAATTGCTCCCACACAAAGATCAAGTCCAGGACATTCTCAGGAAACAATGTTCTAGAAGCCAAGAGTATATCTGTAAAATCCTTTGTTAAGACTTCAGAAAGTTAAAAGATAGATCTTCACAGTACTTTCAAACACACAAAAGGCCCTCTAAAGATTTTAAACATTTGCCTCTTGGCACCTATAAATAAAATAATATGGGTCCTAAGAAGTTTAAGGGCTTTGTCCTTCAACCATCTTAGCAGAAGCCCAAAGTAGAGAGCATTTACCTCAAAGAGATTTGTAGGTGTGGGTTTGTCAAATGGATCAAACCTCAATGAGATTCACAGGAGGACCACAAAGTTTGAGAGAATTTTATGGCCAGAAATACTGCCATCTTGAACTGAAAGTGACAGAAACAGTATAAAATAAAAAGAGGTCTTTGAAGCCCCAAACTTCTACAAGCAAAAAACAGGCTGAGAAAACCACTCAGCAGCAAACACATGATAACTCTCATGAACAGAGAAGGATGATTCCAAAAGAGGACTAAGAGCCCAGAGAATGGAATCAAGAACTATGGAAGTCATTTCCAGGCAGGAGTAGTGCTGAGTCCTAGTCAAGGAACTTACAACAATTGTCTGGCTGGATTTCAGAGTTGCTGGGAACCAGTGAGTCCTTTGTGCCTCAGTTTCCCCCTTTTCAAACAAGAGTGTCTATATTGACTATCCTCTGCTGTGCCAACATTATATGTTGTATGGGTAGGGGACAGATTACTTGTTTTCTTAGTTCATAGGTCTACAAATTGAGAGGCACTATACTCATGAAGCTGTATGTAAGGGAACAACACCTGAGAACCTGGATCTGCTTTAAAAGATGAGATTCTGAACGTGGGGCTGATGCTATAATGGGATGAGGGAGGGAATGAGTATATTTTGCATGTGTAGGGCATATGAATTATCAGGGGCCAAAAGATAGACCGTGGTGGCCAGATCCCAAGATGGTCGTGTATGATTTTGCACTTCCTGGTATTCACATCCCATGTGGTCTCCTTGCACATTGCACAAAGGTTTGTCTGTGTGACCAATAACATATGAGGTTATACAGCAACTTCTGTCTTAGGTGCTCTCTCTTGCTCTTTCAGATCATTCATTCAGGGGAAATCCAGCTGCCATGTCATACACAATTTTATAGAGAGGCCTATGTGGTAAGAAACTGAAGCTTCCAGCCAACAGCCACATGAGTGATCTTGGAAAATCATCTAGCCCCAGTTGAACCTTTGGATGACTGTAACCTTGGCAGAGAGTTGGACTCTGAGCCATAATTATCCAACTAAATCATTCCTGGATTTCTGACCCTCAGAAGCAATGCTTGTTTTTTTTAACATGCTAAGTTTGGGAGAAATTTGTTTTGCAACAATTGATAACTAATAGGGTCAAGACAGATTTTTTGTTTTCTTCTCACACACCATCCCTGAAAATTCTCAGGTAGGAGATGCTTTCTTGAAGCCATGGAATATAATGGAAACCTGGGCAGCTGTCCTAACTTGGACTTGAATAAAACTCTCTTCCTTTTTTTTAGAAATTCTAAAAGGTTTGTTTATTTTGCATCAACAAGTAGGTGGTTTTTTTTGGTAGAACTTAATGAGCTAATTCTAAAATATGTATGGTAACTCAAAGGCCAAGGAAAGTCAAGACGCTCTTGACAAAGACAAAGAGGGAGGAAACTTATTCTAAACTTATCACACTTATTCTAAAACCACAAAAATTAGGAGAGTGCAGGTTTTTGTGCAGAGATAAACAAACAAACCAATGGAATAATATAGCAATTTCAGAAATTCACACATATATAAACACTTGATTTGTGACAAAGGTGATACTGTGGATAATTGGGAAAAGTATGATATTTTTCATAAATGGCACGGAACTAACTGGATATCCATATGGAAAAAATAAACTGAAGTCACTTCGCACCCTACACAAAAATCAATTCCAAGAAGAATGTAGCTTTAAATGTGAAAGGCAAAATAAAGAGTCTAGACATTAGTATACAGAATATTTTCATGACTGTGAGGAAGGATATATTTCTTAAGCAAGAGTTTAAAAATGCCTCAATCATAAAGAAAATGATTGATAAAATGGGAACTAAAATTAAGAACATCTGCTCACCAAAAGACACAGTTAAGAGACTACAAAGGCAAGTCACAAAATAAAACAAGGTGTCAGCAATTTATGTAACTGACAAAGGGTTCTCATTCAGTAAAAAATATAAAGAATTCCTGTGTGTTAATAAAAGAAAAAAAGATACACAGCCCAATAGAAAAATGTGAAAGAGATCTGAACAGGCACTCTACAAAGGATAATACCCAAATGGCCAGTAATTTTCAGTCATCCAGAAAATGCCAAAAAAAAAAACCACAGTGAGATTGCTAGCTCTACACTTCCACCAGCATGGCTAAAATTTAAGAGAGTAAAAATAATTAGTGTTGGTAAGAATTTGGAGCAACATAATTTCTCATACACTGCTGGTGGTTGCCTAAATTGGTATAACCACTCTGGAAAATAGTTTGACATTAAGTAGTAAGATAAAGACATTGATACCCTGTAACCTAGACATATACCCAAGAGACACAGTCAAGAATGTTCATAGTAACTTTCTTTGTAATAGCCCAAACTGAAAGCAACTCAAATGTCCATCAACAGAAAATATGTATAAGTAAATTACGGTATACCTGTACAATGTAACATTATACAGCAATGAAACTTACTAACTCCAGGTACATTTAACAACATGAATGAGCCAAAGAAACAAGGCACAAAAGAAAAATTAGGGTACAGTTCTAGCTAGATAACTTCAAAACAGGCAAAACTAAACTTATAGCATTAGAAGTCAATGGTTAACTTTGAGGAAGTTTCTAGTGTGCGAACAGATGAGTGGGCACAAAAGACATGCTAACAGTGTTCTTTTTCTTATGGGGTGGAGGTTACACAGGTATTTGCTTTGTTATAATTTCCTGAGCACATTTATTTTTTATTAAAATGTATATGTATATATATATATGTATATATAGTATGTATATGTGTATATATATGTATGTATATGTGTATATATAGTGTGTGTATATATATATATATATATATATATATATATATATGTATGTGTTATATTTCTTAACAAAAAAGTTAAAACTGATTAAGTGCCTGTCACATAGCAAGCACTCAGAAAATATTTTCTACTATTCTCTCAGCACCCGCCTCACCCCTGAGCATATACACAGCCTTTGTTCTCCCAAAGGGCCCTGCAGGGAAAATTACAAGCTATCACAGGCAAATATTGACCTTCCTCTCTCTCCCTATTTGGGACCAGGTTCCAGATGATGGGAGGGGCCCAGAAGCAGATTCCTTCATTGTTCCACCAGGCCCAGACTAAGGGAAGACTCACAAGCATCCTCATACGCCACTGCCTTCTATTCCACAACTCTGTAAACTGGTGCAACCAATCTGGAGGATAATTTAGCACTGCTAGTAAAGTCGAAGATGCACATTTCCAGTGACCCACCAATTTCACTTCTAAATATACATCTCAGAGGTGCTCTTGCACAACACACAGGTTCAAAGGTATTTAACGTAGCATTATGTGTAGTAACAAAAAAAGAGAAGAAAAACCCTGGAAGAACCTAAATACCCATTGATCTAGGCACAGGTAAATAAATTACAGAGTGGTCACACAATAAGCAGTTGTTACAATGAATGAACTAGATCTAATTTATTAACATGGATAAATCTCAAATACATATATACTGGAGTAAAAAAAAACAAATTGTAGTAGGATGTAATTTATATACATTGAAGCATTCAAGACAATGCATGTTGCTTATGAAGGTGTAACAAAATTATGGAGAAAGTACAAGAAAGGAGTTATTTATGAGATGGGAGGGTAGTGGGATTTGGGGAAGATGGCTATAGCTGAATCTCTAATATTTTATTTCTTTAACTAAGAATCTGAAACAAATATGGGAAAATATTAACAATCGCTTAAATCTGGTGGTGGGTATATTGGGTGTCTCTTACATTACTGTGTGGTTTTATGTTTGAAATATTGTCTAACTTTTAAAAAATGATGGGTGTAAATCACCACTCTGAAAACATTCTCCAGGCTCCTTCCTCCTTCACAAAGGATAAATTGTCTGATTCTGCCAGATTTTCCTCCTTCTTCAAGAAGCAAATGGAAATTGATGATGAACAAAAGTTGGTAGTAGGGTCATCAGCTCTCCTCCAGGCTGTTGCTGACACAGAAGCATCTCTGACCTTGGCAGACCCCTCTACTCTGCTCTACACCCTGGAAAGCTGATCTGTAAAGACAACACTTTCCTTACCTTCTGGCTTCAGATGGGATTTGGTAAATGGGAGGCAGAAGCAGAGATGGCTCCACAGAAAGAAAAAACAGGCCAGGGATTTATTCCCTGGCTTCCTCCTGTAGGCCTACATGTTGGAAGTGTCTGTGTATTTCTACTGAAGACCACATCTCCTAAACATGGGCTTCTCCTGGGCTCTGCTGTGGCTCTCACTGGGTTAGAGCCATCCCCCAGTCTCCCCTTTCTTCTTCAGGCTTGGGGGTGCACAAGGGCTCCTCGCTGTCACTAGTCCCAGTGGCTTCACCATTCCTTCTGGTTTCCCTTCATTCTGACCATATCTTAAAAACAGTCCCCTCCGTAAGCCCTCCTTAATTTCCCCACTTGAATGTGCCTTCTCTTTCCTACTTGACACCCTGACCTCACAGAGCAGAGACATTCACGCAGCACTAGAGTCCGAGCCCTCAGGTGAAGTGCATAGACAAGGCTCATACCTGAACAAAGGCTTGAAAGAGGAGCAGAAATTTGTCAGTTGGTCAGAGAATTATGACTGGGGTGAGGGAAGATGACAAGAGTGGAAAAACTGAGGGAAGAGCTTCAGGAAAGGCTCTTGTATTAGGAAGACCACACAAGATTGCCAATATTAGACCATTTTTTGACATACCAAAAAAAAAAAAGCCAATTTCATACGGTTCAACCTAATAATAGGATTCAAGTTACGACGACCTTAACGATGATCAGACTATGATGACTATGATTGACCCCTTGGGGAGGGGGCCTACAGGAGCAAGAAGAATCAAAAATGACCCTGTCCCCAGAAGAATAAATGTTAAGGAAGGATGGGAATAACATTAATCTGAAGAGGATGAAAATCATCTTTGCAAAGAGGGATAAAATGTTCTCTCTCTGTTTTATTTCTATTCAAACAGAACCTCGGGTCTCTTTCTCTTTTCCCTATATCTGCATTGGCAATCAAGTTCTTACAAAGAAGGTAAATGCATGCAGTTTTCCACATCTTGAGCCATAGCCCTGTGACTAGACAGGTCCTTAATATTCTACCCTCTCATTTTAAAGATTAAAAAAAATAATGAGGCATAGGAGTTAAGAGTCTTGCTCACTATTACACAACTACGTGATCCTCCAATTGGATATCTTGATAATGGAAAACTTCTAGAAGGAATGATTTTGGGAGGATTCCAATGACACAATTCTATGGAGAGAGGGTGAAGGTCATTACAAAGTAGAGTCAAGCCCTGATAGAGATGAAGGAATACAAAGTTGCCTGGGGAGAGAGGCTGCTGAGAGCAAATTAGCTTGGCTGGAAGAGCAAAGAATGCATATGGCAGACTATTTCCTTTTATTAATCTTATCCTTGGACCCAGATTAATTTTTTCTTAGACTTGTCAGTCTGACCAAATTTATTATAAGCCTTCCCAGCTTTGGGAAGAATTAAAAGATGTATGATGTATTTTTCCTGAGCTCATTCCCAGGCCCATAGTGCTGCTCTTCAGAACTAATATTTTGACATTTAATAAGCCAGGGAAATTAGGCCATAGGCCCGTAGTTGACATTAGACAATTAAAAAAAATAAATGCTGGTAATATTTAAAGTTGGAGCTGTTTTCATCTCATAATTTCTCTCCTGACATTTGAGTTAATATATACTCTGGAAACACATTCAGAAGCCTGTGTTGAGGGTGAGAGCAGCCCCTCTGGATTCCACAAGTTTGGAGATTCCATTAAGTTTGGAGAACTTAACTATCCGAAGTCCCAGGCTTTTTCTGAAGGTAGTGCCTGGGCCTTTTGAAGAACCACTCAGACCATTACAAGCAAGGACTGTAGTGAAATTTTGTGCTTTGAGAGTAAAGAGTAAGGTGAAGTCTTACAGAAGCAGGGGGTGGTGGCTAAGACCTACCCCAGGTTGAGGAACTTGCAGACACACCTGTCTTGGTAGACAGCTATGAACATCAGTAGTATTCCCAACCAAGAATAATGTAGATTAAAGTCCTCCAGGAGGACGTCACTCATGAGACTGTCTGTTGGCTCAACATAAATTGGCAGGCCTGTTGTGGTCTCTAGGACGTATATTTACAAATAAAGTACTGAGTTACTTATTTCAGAACTAAAGCACCAGTCGTGCCCCATTCCTAAGCCTTTGGGCAGAGCTGGAAAATGAACACAAGTCAACAAAATAATCAAAGAATTGTCCCCTAGAAGGGACTTGGTGATGATCTTATTTTTAACTATCACCCTGAAAATGAGAAAACACAAGCCCAGAGATAGCTAATGACTTGCTCAAGATCCTATAACTAGGAAGTACGGTATTGTACTCGATTGCAAGTCTCTCACTGACTAGGAGCAGCTCCTGGATCTTCCTTCAGTATATAGTCTACCATCTCACAGTGCCCAGAAACTTCTTCATCCTCATCTTTTATACTAATATTTTCCTCTCCTTTACTCAATTATTTCTGTCCTATGACTTTGTACTTGTCTTCTTGAAAGAGATTGTATGCATCTCAAAATTAGTATTTCAATTTGGTGTAATTCGGGTCACATTTATTTGGGGTCTATAAATGCCAGGCCTTGTGCACATATTAAGCACTTAGTCAACATTTATTAAACTGGACTATATATGGGAAGCCATTCTAGCATCAGCACATGGAAGAAGAGAAAATGTGGGGGATAGGGATGGGAAATCTAACCATGCTAGTGCACTTGTTCATGATGTAATTTGGTCCTAAAAAAAAGACTGTGGTGGTCATAATAGGAATGAAAATCATAAAACTGTGGAATTCATTTCAGAGTGAAATTGGATTCAGGAGAGAAGAAAAAGAGAGGAATGATAAGAAATTATATTTTACACATTTCAAATGTGAGGTACCAACTGGGCACACATTTGGAGAAGTCCCACAAACAGGGTGAAATGCGTAAGTGGGACTCAGGCAGGAAACAAGGTCAGAGTCTAGAGAGAAGATGGTTTAAATGGTGGCAGCAGAACTTGCCTTCCTAGAAGTTAGCCCAACTCTCTGCTAAAATTCTCCTACTGCTTTGAAATATTTGAATTAGATCCAGGACTGACAAAGATAGCAAAAATAGACAAAGTGAATAGGAAAGACCAGCAGCCCGTGCAGGCTACCCCAGAAGCAAGGCCAGCCCTTGCCCGTTGGTCCAGTCAGCATTCTTTTTACCCATCATTCCAAAAGCCCCATCTCCTCCAGGAAGGCCTCCTGGTTTTGATGAGACCCACTAGCTTACCTGCCTCTTTTCCTAGATTTGGGCACGTCAGTCATCCCCGTGTTGCCGTTAGTGGTATACATGGGCACTTCATGCTAAGTATTTTCTTTTTTCTTTCTTTTTTTTTTTTAGAAAGACAGCGAGAGAGGGAACACAAGCAGGGGAGAGTGGGAGAGGGAGAAGCAAGCTCTCTGCCGAGCAGGGAGCCTGATGCGGGGCTCGATCCCAGGACCCTGGGATCATGACCTGAGCTGAAGGCAGATGCTTAAGGACTGAGCCACCCAGGTGCCCCCATGCCAAGTATTTTCTGATGACGTTGATGGTTGCCACACAACCCATGTGCACCATCTCCCCTCCTTTAGTTGCCCACCCTCCCACTGTTGTTCCCTTACTCAGCCCCTGCTCCCAACACACTTCTCCTCCAGGCTCCTTGAAGGGCTCATATCTACCCGTATCCCTGATAAGTTCCAGCAAAGAACAAGTTCTATAAAACAAAATTTAAAAAACGGATTTATGTCACAAAGGAGAAACCTGCTTAAAATAGACTTTGGCTTTGTAAATACTCTGCATATGTTAGAGCTACTCCCTAAATGTGGCAAAGAGCTCTGTTTGATAAACCTCTAACTCAATCTCATTTTAAATATTTGTAAAATTTCCGCTAGAACATGCAGCCATGACTGGTGGCACTGATGATCAAAATAGAAGCAAGGAAAGTGGATGAAAACAGCGGACCACTAAGGCCACCCAAGTGGGGAAGCCAAACCACAGAGGAGCAGGAAGCTTCAGGGACACAGCCCTCTGGGAAAACCTTCAGCTTCTTCTTTTCCAGAACAAAAATGTAGTCATATGGTGGTTTATCTTATCATGAAAAGGGTGCCCAGCCCAAATACTGGAAGGTCAGTGGCTTCGTACACTGAACCCCAACAGCACCACATTGTACCACCAACAACCATCAGTATGTTGGAATTTAGTCTTCTAGATTACCCAAACCTGTAAAACCTTCACCAACAATGTCCTATTACTGGGTCTTATGAGGAAGAACATGAAATCTGAAACTCTCAAAGAATACGACTTGAGGAGGTGTCCTCCCGTGTGCTTAGCATTTTTCTGGTCGATCCACCACACCTGCTGAGTACCAGAGTGAAATGAGCCATTTAAGCCATCTCAACCATTCCTTGGTTTGGCGCTTACGTGAAGATAAGGAGGGTTCCCTGAAGAACATTTCCCACCACCATAGCTAACAATAGCATCTTGTCTCCTAAGGCAGCCCCTCCAGTAAGAGCCCAGTCCAGACCCCACCACGCCCAGGAATGGGAACTCCGCTGACAAATGCTTCTCATCTGAACCCAATCAGTTTATGGGGCATTGTACAGAGCTATGAATGTATTCCATATGTGCTCCATCTCTGAAATTCTGAGGCCTCAGCCCTAAACCAGAATCATATTACTACCATTGTTGTTGTTATTTAACATTTGTTCTTTTAACAAGTGTAAAGTGCAGCCCAATCATTTCATTAGTGTCTTATCATCTGGAGCCCAGTCCCTGTGCAGAGACTGGCAACAGAGGTGAGCTGGAGAAGTGCATTTGCCTTAGTGCAGCCCTGGTATTCTTTCCTCACCCAACCCACCCATGCCCCCCACCCCCCTCCCCACCCCCCGCCCTTACCTTCCAAAGGAAGGGCTTGGCCTGAGGTCCATGTGAAGCTTGGTTCACAGAGCTGCCCTCGTGCATAAATACGAGTGCAGCAAAAGCAGCGAGAGCTCCGAACACTGTGGGGACTGGTGGTGCTCACAACCTTCAGGCCACAACAAGGAATGAGGACAGGAAGATGAACCAGAGTGCTCTCCGTCTCCCTTGGGGAGGATGTTCGCCCGCTGGGGAAAATGATGGTCTGTGCGTCTGTGCCTGTTGGAGAACCTTCCAAGAAGAAGATAATCAACTAGGTAATTTCTGGAGGGCAGTGGCCCACTTACAGCATTATCCCCAACTGTTTCTAAAATTCCAGGCAAATAGCACCTTCCCATCCCCCACCCCTACTCTAGCACACTCGGGCCAAGTTCATGGGCCCATCAGTGCGCTTGAGCATTTCAAATCATTTTGATAGTAACCTAAAAAAAAAGGGACCTGGAAGGTGAATTGTCTGCGTGTAAAATTGTAGGCTCTTTCAGAGTCCAAAAGAACAGATCTATCCTTTGGGAGGAGCCCTCCCCCAACACATCCATGTCCATCATCCATGCTCAGTGTGCTCAGAATCCATGCTTCTGTGGAGGCTGGTGCTCTGGAAGCCTGTCTGCACTGTTCATATCAAACATTAGCAGCTTTCCCGATATGCTAAAAAAAATGTGAACATAGAGAGACTTTTCTCAATTGTAGGCATTTCTCCCATAAATTTCTGTTCCGCCCTTGGTTCCTGTTACCACTTGCCTATTAGCCGGAGCTAGCATAAGACAAAATAAATGAATGAGTAGACACTATTAATGAGAAACTGAGAAACAAACACTCTTGCATCCTTCAGCGGTTTGCTTTCTTGTGGCCTGGGCCGTTAGTGTTTGTAGCTTAATACGATCATGTTTGCTGGGGGAAATTGCTCCTTGATCATTTGAAGGAATTTAAGAGATCATATTTTATGGCATTTGGAAAAAAACCCAGATAGACCCCATGACAAGACATTGCAGAAGGGGATTTTGAGCCTGGTCTCGTTCCCACCCTGGGCAAGTTCTTCCACTGACCTGATCTCTCCAACCTCAGTTTCCATATCAGCAAAAATGGAAATAAATAGTAAGCAATCAATGGGGGAACATTCTGAGGACTAAACGTGACCATGTATTAATTTGCCCTGTGCGAGGCAGGCATCAGTAAATATCAGTGACTGTTATTACCAGGATAAATGAATGTGCATTTTAAATATCCCTAGCCCAATTCCTCACACTTGCAAGGTGATCCACAAATGCCACTCCTTTCCCCTCCCTGCAGCCAGAGGGCTGTGACTCCGCGGCTGCTCTGCCCTCAGACCTCCCTGAGCTCTGGGAAGGGCTTTACACCACGTGGCTTCAAGGCAGGTTTGTGAGCTCCCACCCAGAGCCACCAGCTCCTGACAGCCACAAACAGCCCCCAGAGAGCCCCAGGGAGCTGAGGCTCAAGGACACGTGAAGCCAGAGCGAGAGGAAGTGTCTGGACACCTACAACCAAAGGCGTCCTGCCCAGGCCAAATCCTGCTGTTTCCTCAAAAGAGAGCCCCCCCCCCAAAAAAAAGAAAAAAAAGAGAGCCCAGAGCTCTCTCACACGGGGTCCACCCAGGCCCCAGGGTCATCCTCTCACAGCTTTGCCTGGACCAGACCCAAGAGTCTGCCACTCCTGGAGCTTTAATCACATGCAAAAAAAAAAATGTAAGTAGTTCTCCATGAAACAAAGAACAAGTGTTGCCATGCAGAAAGAGCTAACCCCTTGGAGATGCACAGCCTGGTGCTCATCACAAGGTGTTAATCAGTTGGCAGAAAAGCACAGATGGGAAAGGCTCTTCTCGAAGAGAGAAAAGCTGGCTGGGCAGGAGTGCTGGCCCCCAGCCCCCTCCCCAAAGTGGTTCCATTTTTGGCTTCCTTAAGATGAATCTGTTTAAACAAGATTAAACAAGCATGGAATTTGGGAGGGAAAAAGGAAGAAATTTAATAAAAAGAAAAAAAAAAGCAAGAGGATTTTTCTTACCAAAAGACCCAAAAGAAATCTAAACTGTAAAAACAGCTTCAGCTCTTGGCAGCTAAAAACAAAACAAAACAAAAACAAAACACCAACTTTCAGGCTGAAAGTGTCAGTGTCCAAGGGAAATTAATTTCCTGGGGTCAACATATGACAGAAGAATTACAAAGGAACAATGAACCCAGAGTGACCACCATCAATTTGCTTTAGAAAAAAAAAAGAAAGAAACACATAGAAAGCTTTCTAGCTCTAATGCATTTCTACTTAGAAACACCAGCATCGGCCACTATAAAATAAGAAAACCATGCACTTTGTTAGGGCCCTGAAAACCTCATAATAGATCCACACAAAAGGATTCAGGGTCAGACTCTTGATTCATACATTCATCAATTTAGTCATTTAACAGACATTTTCTTGACATCTACTCGGTGCGAGGTACCATGCTAGGCACGGGGCTACAACTGGGAACCTGATGGAAATGGTGCCTTCCTTCAAGAAACTTCAAGACTCATGGGGCAGGAGGCTTATAAACCTGCCACACTGGTCCTGCCCAGAGGGGTTATTGAGCAACATATTGCTTCAGATGGGAGGTGACATTTACCGTGGACCTTAAAGAAGGAGTAGGGGTTCTTTAGGAAGAAGAGAAACAGGAGCTTTTTAAATGGTGCACAGAGGTGTCCCTGGGCATGCCATGAGCTGAATCCTCCCTGGGGAGGAAAGATGGCTGTGTCCAGGCTGCCAAAGCTTTACCTACCGTTTACCAGAGCTTCAACTTTGCACTGTGCATGTTGGAGCTTCTCAGAAGGCAGAATGATATCATGAAGAGAGCACTGGATTAAGAGCCAAGAAACCAAAGGATCTGCCATTTCCTAGCTATGTGACCTTGAGTAAGGGATTGTCCCACTCTGATCCTGTTTCCCTCTCGCAAAAAAAAAAAAAAAATTTATGAGAGGTGAGGTGAAACAAGTTGAGGATGGAAGCATGGTATAGAAGCAGGTGTGAGGCTGTCCAGTGGGAAGGCCCCCATTCCCCTAAGCTTTTCGACTAATGTCCTCTGGACCATGTACATCCATATATGTGCAATCACACCCTTCCAATCCGTCTTCCATTTGCTCACCAAACAGTGATAGGGTTAAAGTACTTCTGGGATCCAAAGCTCCGGTAGGATAAAGCTAGAACTCCTCAGCATGGAAGAGAAAGACCTTAATATCTCACAAACATTATAATTAGACGTTCCGGCTCTGACCGGGGCTCTGCCTCCCTGGCCTCAATGCTTCTAATACGTGATATGGCTTCACATACCTGCTCCTTGCCCATGCGGCTTCATCTGTCTAGAATGCCTTTTCCCTACCCTTGCTCACTTGGTAAACCCCTGTTCACTTTTTAAAACTTGCTCAAGAAGGAATACAGCACGGGCATCTGGGTGGCTCAGTTAAGCCAGCAACTCTTGATTGCAGCTCAGGGTCGTGGATCAAGCCCCAGGCCAGGCTTCGCGTGCAGGTGGGAGTCTGCTTGAGGATTCTCCCTCCCTCTCCCTCTGTCCCTCCTCCCACCCTCTCCCTTTCAAAAATAAATACATAAATCTTAAAAAAAAAAAAAAAAAGAATGAGCTCTTCAGCAAAGCTCCTCCCTGCCTCCACTCATCACCCCTCCTTGTACATACTTCTATCCGTGCCTGGGACACTGGGTGTAGCCACTGGCTTACATGACTCTCCTTACAGAAGATGAACTTCTCAAGAACAAGGGCTCTGAGAAAATGCAAATCAAAACCACAGTGAGATACCACCTCTTGCCAGCCATAATGGCTGGCATCAAAAAGGTAAGAAATAACTAGCATCAGTGAGGAAATGGAGAGAAACTTTGTGCACGTTGGTGGGAATATAAATGGGGGCAGCCACTGTGGAAGACAGTACAGAGGTTCCTCAAAAATTTAAATATAGAATTAC
The DNA here is from genome assembly GCF_002201575.2 of Neomonachus schauinslandi. Lineage (NCBI taxonomy): Eukaryota > Metazoa > Chordata > Mammalia > Carnivora > Phocidae > Neomonachus > Neomonachus schauinslandi. The sequence goes on along the minus strand of NC_058406.1, from coordinate 95,559,371 downwards.
CATATGATCCAGAAATTCTACTACTGAATGTTTACCCAGAGAAAGCAAAAACAATAATTTGAAAATATATATGCACCCCTATGTTCATAGTAGCATTATTTACAATAGCCAAGATATGGAAGCAACCAAGTGTCCATCAATAGATGAATGGATAAAGAAGATATTATATATACATACATACAAACACAATGGAATACTACTCAGCTATAAAAAAGAGTGAGATCTTACCATGTGCAACAACATGGATGAACCTAGAGTATATTATGCTAAGTGAAATAAGTCTGAGGAAGACAGTTACTATATGATTTCACTTATAGGAGGAATACAAAACAAACAAAAAACAGAAATAGACTTACAAATACAGAGAATAAACTAGTGGTGGCTAGAGGGGAGGGGGGATGGATGAAATAGGTGAGGGGAATTAAGAAGTTCAAACTTTCAACTGTAAAAGAAAGAAGTCATAGAGATGAAAAGCACAGCATAGAGAATATAGTCGATAATACTGTAGTAACATTGTATGGTGACAGACGGTAATTACACTTACCGTGGTGAGCATTACGTAATGTACAGAATTATCAAATCACTATTTTGTGCACCTGTAACTAATGTTCCACTGCATATCAACTATACCTCAATAATAAAACTTTTTTAAAGAACTAAAAGATTTTAAAAAGAGAGAACAAGGACTGTGTCTCAGTGACACTCATACCCCTAGCTCCTAGGACTGTCCCCATACATAGAATGCCTGTGGCAGACATCGGTAGAGCTGATTATTTGCAATTTTATTTAACTGTTCTGACTGTATGCACAATAATACAGGATGATTCTTTGATGGTCTTTTCGGTACCGGGGTCCCTCAGAGCTAAGTTAGACGCCAGAAGAGAACTGCCCGGCATAGTTCGGAGGCCCATCATCTTGTATATTCCCAACTTCTTATAACCACACATCAGACCATGGGAGGACAGGTGAGAAGGTGGGCCCCTCACCCTTGCCCAGCGATCTGTCATTTTCATATCATTTACATTTCCCAGAAGCTATTGCAACCCTCCTCCCAGAGCAGAACACCTCTCGCCAGCACCCTGGAGTGCTGCTCATCCAGATTCGGTGGTCATACCACGTCCTGGGGGAGTCTAGCCTATTCTGGACTGGTTATCAGAATATGCTTCCTCGCCTCGCCCATACAAGCCCGGAGTTTCCTGTGCTCCTGTTGCAGTAACATCTCATTCCAGAGAAACAGTCTCACGACCAAGAAGAGGTGAAGATGCGATTCAAAAAGGGCTTGGAATTCCTCAGAGATCATCAAAAAGCCATCGAGTCATCAACTACAAACAAGGTCTCACAATCCGCTTTCTACATAACTCTGTTTTGATCTCCTACTCAGTGCAGAGACCCCCAAAACTCTTACTTTTAACCATTCCCCAAAAGCCTGCCAGTGGACTGCAGCCTCTTGCTCAGCGCCCCCACCCCCCACCTGCCCCCTGACTGTGCGACTCTCGGGGATAATCTTAGCCTCTCTAGCTCTTTTACTTTCTGTTGTTTTCTCTCTTAACCCACTCCCCAGATTCTGCACTACAAAAGAAGACCCAGAAGCTTCCTTGATTTTGAAAGCACTGATATCTTCTATTCCTCTATTATATGGTGGTGGAAAGAGAAGCAGGAACACAACAGGAAGCTTTCACAGCTTCCCTTCATCTTCTCTTCTGCTGTCTACACAGCCCCCAGTGTTTCATCGGACCCCCAGATGGCACAACCATTCTGATTACCCTCCTTTCGATACTGGATACTGTCCTGGGATAATTGCTGTTGTCTTTAAAAAGACGTGCCCATGACTGAACACAATAATTCAGGTGTGGTTTCACAACACAGAGCGCTGCAGAACTTTCCATGAAGAAGGAACTCTATTAATGAAGCTAAAGAATGCATTGCTTTTTCAACATTCTCTACAAATTGAAAGTACCGCCCAGTTCAAAGCTGGACACCAGCTTTCAGAGGTGGGCACTGCTCTCCGCAGGGAAGGCAAGTTGTGGGTGGTAGGCTGATGGATGTCGCCTTAGCACGTCAAGAGGGACTGAGCACTCACAGGCCCGCCACCCTGTGTGTGACTGGAGGGGCTCTGAGGGCATCCCCACCCCTCCCACCAAGCCATGCCCACTGCCTGGGCACATACCGTGTGACTCAAAGGCATTGAAAGCGATTGTTAAGATGCCACCACGTCGGGCGCCTGAGTGGCTCAGTCGGTTAAGTGGCTGCCTTCGGCTCAGGTCATGATCCCAGGGTCCTGGGATCGAGCCCCGCATCGGGCTCCCTGCTCAGCAGGAAGCCTGCTTCTCCCCTCCCTCTGTCTGCCTCTCTGCCTACTTGTGCTATCTCTCTATCTCTGTTAAATAAATAAATAAAAATCTTTAAAAAAAAAAAAAAAGATGCCACCACGTCAATAGGAGGATGACACCCTCAAACTTAGCCAGAGTGATTTCAGATGTTATTGGCTACCACTAAAGGAAGGAAGGACACGTGTGAGTCTGCTACAGTTGAGGGTTGTGGTATACGTCCAAGGGGGCATGAGGTTAGGGAAGGGTAGTAAGAAATACAAAGGATGCATCTAACGGGAGTGACGGGAGGCTGGTAAGGACGGCACAGCTCCCATGGCGCCCCTGGAGCTCGCCTTGAGAAGCTGCCTAAGGAGCCCGCCTCTGCCGGGGGCCCAGCGAAGCACACGGCGACAGTGCCCTCTAGCGGGAGCAACAAGCACTCGCCACCCTCAGGTCTGCGCGGAGCGGCTGGGGTCTATTCATCCATCACCTTCTCTGGGCGCGCATTCCACAGATACTGCTGGAATCCCCACTACGTGCTCACCACCCACCATAGACAAGCGAGTGAGACATCATCACTCCCTCAAGAGGGTTTCAGGCTGGCTGGGGAGGCCGGACGCGTCGTGGTAGCTGTGTGTGTGTGTGTGTGTGTTTGTGTGTGTGTGTGTGTGAGAGAGAGAGAGAGAGAGAGAGAGAGAGAAAAGGGCCCTGGCCTCGCAGAAGCAGAAGTGGTGGCACAGGAAGGTCTTCCTGAGACGGGTGACCCTCTGGATGAGATGTGTGCCAGACAGATAAGTGGGAAACAGGCCTTCTAGACAGAACAGCACAGACTGGAGGTGTTCTAGTCCCATCTGGGAGAAAGAGAAGGTGGGGGCCACGGCCAGAGAAGAAGCTGGAGAGCAAGAAATCAGGTCAGATAAAGGAGGGTTTGGCCTTCATCCCAAAAGTGATAGAAGCCAGAGAAACATAAATCAATTTTACAGATTTAAAAGGATTTCTCTGGTAAAGGGGGCGGAAGTTGAAGCGCAAGGAAAAACCAAGGGCCTAAACCGAAGGCACAGAGGAGGAGATGTGAAGGAAGGAAGGTCTACAGGCCTTGGTTGTGGATGGGGTGCAGAGGGTAAAGGACACAGGTTAGCATGACAGTGACGTCACCTGTCAAACCAGAAACAAAGAGAAGGAGCAGATCAGGATGCGAGAAGGTCAGCTCAGTTCTGAACAGGTAGAATTGGATGTGCCTGAGGGACAGCCCCGAGGGAAATTCTGGAAGGCAGCTGTTCATTGACTCTTCAGTCTGGAGCTCTGGGAACTGATTTGGGGGTTGGGAATAATCTGTGGCACTGGAGGGGAAACTGTCTCAAGGTGCACCGTCTATATGAAGAGAGGAGAGAGCTGAGGACAGACCCTTAGGGAAAGCTCATTTGTAAGAAGCTGGCAGAAGAAAAGTTGTCCCCCAGGGAGACCAAGAGGAACAACTGAAGTGGAAGGAGAACCAGAAAGGACTGAAGCCATGGAAGAGAGCTTCAAGAAGCCTGTGATCAATCTTGTCCAGTGACCACCAGGACTATGTGTCTTGCAATGGGTTGAAGAATACCTGTGGTCTTATACACACTCTTCAACTTGGATTCTGAAAATATCTTTTTCCTTCTACCACTCAGCTTCCAGCGCTACCCAGGTACAATATCTTCTAGAGGAGGCAAACCCTTCGTTTGATAACACTCCTTATGGGACTGTAAGAATTCAATAAAATCCTTTACGGGGAGCACCTAGAAAATTGCCCAGTGCATAGTAAGCACTCAAAGCTAGCTCCTTCCCCCACTTTGATAAAACAATTAGGAAAATAAATCTAACAGAATACAGACCCACATTGGATTAGCCGGTGTCTAGACTGACCAGGTCATGGCTCCCACCCCTGAACAGGGTAACGGAGAGTGGGCTCAGCTCACGTGGACAAATCTCCACCAAGTGGGCATTGTGGTCAGGTGGCTCACACGTTCAGCTAGGGGTCAGAAATTGGGTCCTGAGATTTAGATCCATTAGCGACCTCAGTGGCCCATCACAGCAGTGGTATGAGGTAAGTATTATCATTATTCCCTATTTACAGATGAAGACATCGAATTTATAAAGATTATGTAATTCTCCAGATGCCACACATTCTTTCTCAGGAACCCGGGTCTGTTTTTAAACTATGTCATCCCCAGTGTCCTTGAAGATGTAGGAGGACTAGAGAGGAACACGCATGCACGCACACACACTGACTCTACTGGATGGTAGCCACTCTGAGCAGGAGCCCAATTTTTTCTCAGCTCCACAGCGAGCTCATTGTCTCGTCCTTATGCAGCTCCTCTCATTCCTCAGTTTCTCCATCTGGAAATGGGATGAAACAGCCTCCTGCTTCCCTCCAGGGAGTGGCCCCGATGAGATCACGTCTGGATTGTTGGCTTGGACAGAGGGAAGGCCAGTCCCCCTCCCAACTTCCAGAGGATATGCGTATCCAGAAGCACAAGCCAATGTCACAATGGCTGCCGGATCACATTGCTCACTTCTGAGGCCTGAGGTGGGGGGGTTGATGACGGTTCTCCACAAGGAGCAGCAAGGAAATAAAAGCTCAATTTCAATGGTAAACTTTCAAAAGGAAAGGTGGTAGGCCAACTGGCCAGTCTCGGCCAAACTCTAGTAAGATCTGTAAATCATCCTATGGATCTTGGAATCTGGGTCCTTTACTCTGTTCTCACCCCTAACCTTATCCCTACTTTTGATTTCAATCTCACCCCAAGTCCAACTTCTGAATCCAAACACGGAAGCTGGGACAGCCTTATTGGACATAACACTCTTGATGGGGTTCCTCAGAAATATCTCATGCCTCAAGTTTAACAACCTCACACTTTCTTCATCACTCATCATACTTTCTTCTCCTACCTCACTGTCTCACTGCCCTCCTTCTCTACCATCCACACACACACGCACACACACACATACACCTCTAGCCACTCCAAGCGGTCCAAAGAAGTGAACCACTCTAAGGGCACCTCAGCACCTCAGGCCTGCAGAAACAACACTCATGGGCCTGGAATGTTCCCTGGCCACCTCTTTGCCAAGCCTATCTCTTTCTCCAATCTATCTGCTCCTGAAAGCCCACTTCCTCTGCAAGGTCTTCTTAGATTAATCACATAAGCAGTTGCCCCTGCCCCACCTCGCTTCAATCTGCATCTTAAAGCTGTTCCTGCAAGCTGCTTTCTTACCTCAATTATTCATTCATCACTTTTTCTAACCACCAGAATGCACTTAACCTTTACGTGTAACTGATGTTTATTCTCCACTGGCACTTTACGAAACTTTCTGCCTTCCCATGAGCATGTGTGTGTCCATACTCATCCGTCAGCGTGGCAGGGAGGGTGAGCTCTCTGTGCAGCACCAGACGGGCATTAATAAGCAATTCGCGAAGATGGCAACAACAGTGATCACATTCAACAATTATTGACTGAGCCACCCCTATCTGCCCATCGGTATGCTAATTTGGTTGGGGTTGGGGTTGTGATAGAGCCAGTAAAAACTATAAAGCAAAATCCTTACAAGAAGAGCATAATATCAATCCTCAGATGTCATTGTTCCCATTTTACAGACGGAGAAACAGAGGTTCGGAGAGGCTCACAGCTTGCCAAAGGTCCCGCAGCAGAGTGCCCAAGCAGGAACTCCTGACTCCAACCCCAGGGTTCAGGGAAACAAAGAAAGCAATACACCGCCAACACAAACACAAACCTCTAAGGCCGAAAGGGTATGTGAAGATGACATATGTGAAACATATTTGAAGTGAAGAGGAATCCACCTCGGTGGAGGGTCTCCGGCCAGCCAAGAGAAACACTGCTCACTGGCCACATGTCCCCTGCTCCGGGACAGCATCACACTGCCCACTTCAGACACAGAGAACAGCATTAGCACTCCTCAATAAATCACTTTCTGGGCACAAGTATTAGGAAACAGTTTGATTTTAAATGACATCTACATCATGAAGGAAACTAAAATTAGCAGTTTCTACTGCCATGACCCATTTGTTTTTCCAACTGGACTATCCGGGAAGGGAGCTTTGCTTTCCTTTGCCCATCCCGTCCACCCCATCACAGCCCTGCGGCTCCACGCTTATAGAACTTCCGTATCGCAACCAAGTCTGTAAATGCATTTAAATTAAGATATGCATGTGTGCGCGTGCATGTGTATGTGTGTTTGTGTGTGCACGTGTGGACATCCCCTGACCTTCATTCCCCAGGTTTCTAGGAAGTTAGTTAGGCTACTATATTTGTTGTATGCATGAGACTAAAACTGATCAACGCTTCCTCTCTTCATGGGGGTTTCTTGACGGGTACATGGATGCAAGAACCCAGGAAAGCCAAGCAGCCTGGCACCAGGGGAGGGGCAGCCCCTGGGGGTAGGTCCCAGATCCACAGCAGCCCTCAACAGCAGAGTTTGTACATCTTCCAGCTAATGGGCCACCACGAACGTGATTTGGCTTCCTTCTGTGCCTTCCTCTCGTTTCCCACCTCTGAGTGGCTCTCTGGCTGCCTCTATATGCAGCTTCTCCCCACCTCACAGCTTCTGCTTCTCAGAGCGTCTTGCCCACATCCATCCCGGCCACCCTCCCGTCCCACTTCGAGATCTCGCAGCTTCAGCTTCCATGGCTAGCTCATTCTTCAGCTTTTTCTGGTTCAGAGCAGTTAGAGGGGAATCTCACCGGGCCTGGCTCATCTTTTCAAACAAACCAAGTCAAGGGCAGGCCTAGAGGAGAGTTGCACTTAGGGCAGATGCTCTGTCCGATCCGGGCCAGCCTTCTGCAAAAATGAAAGCCTTGGGCTGTTTCCCAGAGCAAGCGGCTGCGAGTGGGAGGCCAGCGGGGCGACAGTGACAGGCACATCCAGTGCGCTCAGACCCACAGGTGACCCACAGCCAGGCCCTGTGTCCTTCTCACCTGAGACTCCACAGCAGCCCCTCAGCCCAATCCCCACTCCCCACACTGGGCCAGGATTGAAACCCTGGCTTTGCCATGATTTTTTTTTTCTCTCTCTCTCTCAGCCTTTAGATTATTCTCTGGTGCTCCCATTTGCCCATCTTCATTGTCTAGTTGACTCATCAACCAGACCGCAAAATCCTCAAGGCCAGGGAGGATCTTACCTTTCCTGCATATGACGAAGCACTGAGTATAACATGCCATGCAGGCCAGAGGCGTGAATGAATGAACATATTAATTTAGGGAGGAAAAAAAGACTGACCAGATGACTTTCGAAAGCCAGGTAGCCTACAGCTCCTTGGACAAATGGTGTGTTTCTCTAGTCTGCAGGCAGCTGAGCCCTTGGCTACCCCGGACCCCAAGCCTACAGGGTCCAAAGAAAAGCCTTCCTTGTCTTTTAGGTCATGCTCAGAGCCCACGTGGAAAATTAGCCATCTCAGTTGGTTACTGGGACTCAAACCAAGTCCAGATAGAAAGGGGCCCAAGACATTAAGAGAAGAACATCTTGGGGAGCAGGGGAATTGGGGGAGGCAGAGAGAGGGCCATCCTGGGGAGTCTCGATGCAGCCCGCAAGCTGGGCCTGTGCTGTAAGCCTGGGCCTGTTGCGACCCCGGCTGTGAGCTCTTGTCTCTCATCAGCGGTACCATTCACCTCAGCGTCCTTCCTGCCGCCGAGGGGTCCTGCGAAAGTCAGAAGCAATCACAAACGTAAGATGGGTGTTGTCCGTGTCGGCGACGGTGTTGTCACCACAGGGCCAGACTTGTGCCCCGTGCGGCCATCGAGGACAGACACACTCACCCAGACATACGTGTGGGAAACACAGGCGGTGGGGAGAAATCAAAACAAGACCCAAATCCTCGTGTGTGTGTATAGACCCTGTATCAAATGAAGCTAAGTGGTGGTTTATTTAAAACACCATGCTCTGAGCACACAGTTGACTTGGAAAGGAAGAGGGGGGTGTCATAGCAAGCCACCATCCTGGGTTCAGGTGCCCCGTGTGCCATGCCCCAATGCAGCCTTGATGTCATTATGTTCTCTTCTGCAGAGAAGGAAACCGAGCATGTGGGAGAATTGAGGCTTGAACCCAGGGCCGTCGGACTGCAAAGCTGAGACCTGTCCACTCCCGGAAGCTCAGAGATTTTCCGGGCCCACCACCCTTCGGAGCAAATCCATGCAAACCTGGCGACAGGCGGCTTGCTACGCCCTGGGGTGGCACAGACAGTGCTTGTGAATACCTGGGACCCTTAGAAACACGGCCGTCCACCAGCATGGCCAAGGGGAAGTCTCCCTCCACATCCTGTACAAAGGGACCTGCCTCAGTCCCCAGAGGAACCTGAACAACCTGATTTTCACGACTGCCATTCAGATCCCAAGCAGTGTGTTCTGTTTTATGAATGGCCCTTGTTTTAAAGACGGAGAACACCGGTGATCTAAACACTTAAACAAAAACAAACAAAACCACCCAGGAAAGGACTAGTGACCCAGCGCTGCAGGATCTAATCATCTCCCCAGCAGCCAAAGGAAGGTTAGTGACTTGTGAATCAATCTCTGCTTCGGGCCTTAGCGAGACACCCACATTCATAAACTGGGCTTCTGGGCCTTTTCAAAGATCCTAAGGCCAAAGCCCTGCTCTTCTGCCCATGAAATCCGGCGTATTGGGGTAGGCAGGTGAGCCCAGTGGTGAGGAGGGTGCAGAGTAAGAGTCCAAGAGGAAGCTGGAAAAACCAGACAGAGGAGCTTCTAAGGGGCAGCTGGAGGCCCTTCATGCTGAGGCCCAAGGACTCTCCATCCAGCTGCCCTCACGCGTGAGGCGTGTGCCTGATGTTTATAATCAGCAAATCCATTTTCATGCAGTTGGCTTGTTTTTGCTCAGTCAGCTGGCACCTCCTACTTTTCAACTATGTGGAAAATAATGAAAATGGCTTTAATAACTGGGATTACTTTTTTTTTTTTGGCCACAGCTTCCCCCAAAAAGATATCTGGAACCCACAAAGAATTGTCAGATAAGAAACAAGTGGGGACCCGTTCGGGACCAAGCTGCAGGATGGCTGGTCCCCTCTCAGAATCTGGCAGACCCATTCAGGCCCCCAGCCTGCTCCCCTCGAGTGACCCAGGCAGAGGAACTTTCCATCAAGGCAGGACCTGACTCAACCTCTCCCAAACAAACCAGACACCAGCCACCAAACTGCCAGGCACAAGAGTTTCCATAATGAGAAGCTTCCAGGAAAGCCCCATAAAACCTTTACTGTAAATTCAATAAACTGGATTTCCAACATGGTGGCTAGGCTGGGGAAGCCTGGGGCCACAAGCCACCCTCCACCCCTCCCCACCATCTCTGCACACACAGAAGTAGGCCATTCCAGGCCTGACAGAGATGCAGCCCCACCCTTCCCCAAGTCAGTGTCCCCATGCTCTCCCCACACCAGCCCATCGCCAGAGCAGGGCAGGCCAGGCGCGTGGAGGAGCCACGTTGATAGACTCTCCATACAGTGCTCAGTCGCTCACGGGTGTGAAAATCCAGCCCTTGGACCCCCTCGAGCACACCCATGTGCTTCAAGAACTTAGCCCCCTGATGCTTGTTGGAGCCCCTCACTTGCCTTTTCTGTGCCCCATACCATTAGCCCAGTCAAGGAGCCAGCCATCTAAGACCAGAAAAAGGAAATACACCCCCCTGAATCACTGAATCCAGATGACCCACGGCTGGGGCATGCAGGAGGATCCAACACTTGCAGAGGGAGAGGCAGAGGTAAAAATAGACCTTGGGCCTCCAGCTCTGTGCTCAGCCCAGCTCACTGGGGCAGGTAGGGATCAGGAAGGGTCCCAGCAGAGTGTGACTGGACGGCGGGGGCGAAGGCTGCATTGCCACGAACTAGCACATCTGGGTTTGATCAGAAAGGCTCACCCCTCAAAGCCTGAGAATGGAAAGGGGCTCAGACTTCAGAGATGCTCCAACTCTATGCTTGCATTGTGCAGATGAAGAAACTGAGGCACAGAAGGATTAAAGCAACTTGCCCAAGGGCATACACTCATTCTTTCACACAATCAAGAAGCCACCTAGGGGCCAGGCACAGTGCCATGAAGGTCGGGCTCCTGACTCCAGAGCCTTCACTCTCCAGCACCTCCCACCTCTGAAATAATGCAGCAGGGTCCCACGGGGTGTCTGAGGCGAAAGTCTGAGGGGCAGCCCACAACCTAGCAGAAGGGATGCTGGACTCACGGGAGACTGAGGTCTATGTGGCCCTAAGCAGACACCTCTCCTCCTGACCCTGAGCCTCTGTTTTGTACAATAGACTCAGTAGTGTCTACCTTCTACACCCCACCTCCCCGTTGACAGCAAGTGTCAAATGAGATCATGTGTAAACTGTGAATCACTACCTAAGGTAGGAAGTGAGGAAGAGGTCACAGAGAGTAGGTTAGCCCTGGGAGGCCGAGGTAGCTGCAGCATCCTTGAGAAAACAGATGCATGCTCCAGGTCCCCCTGAGCATCTGGGGATCAAACCAGGGATCCTGACTCACTGAACCCCTGCCGTCTGAGGCAGCCTCTCAGGAGGCCATGACTTCCCAGCGTGAGTCCCAGATGCCTCCAAGAGCAAGCAGAAAGTGAAAGGCACAATGTGCCTGTCTTCTCCCCCCGGGGAGCGATAGGGTTTCATATTCCTTCCCTGGCTCTTCGCAAGAGGACCGCAGAATCTCCTCTCCGGCTGCAAGCCCGTCTAGAGGACTTCCCGCCCCCACTCTGCAGACACTTGGGGTGTGGATTTTTTTCCACATTTTTTTTAAGCTGCTTTTTTGGGAAACTATTTTCCTCCAGCCCTGGACCAAGGACAAACGAGTCAGCACTTGCCGTTGTGAGTGCGGAGGGCAGCCAGGCATTTGCATGGAGGCCTGGCAGTCTGTATTTTTCCATGAATGGAGGGAAGGGGGCGGCAGCAGGGGCGGCCTCCCTGGGAACGCTTCCTGAGCCACCGAGCATCCTGGGGACTTTCCCAGTTGGCTTTGGGGACTTTACTCCAACATGATCCAGCTGTGGCCGCGGCCCCGATGGGTGTGGGGATTCAGCCTTTCAGCCCTGCTCTTTAAACGGGAGGTGGTCCTGCTTCTCCCCCACCGGCCTTCTCTCCCTGCTGGACCTGCGTGGTAGTCCATCAGCCTGGGTTTCTGGCCTTGGGCTAGCTGCCTTCCAAGCACCTACCCATTATTTGCATGACTTCAGTACCCTCAGCTTTAGGGCTGCTTCGGCCTCCCCGGTAACCTGGGGGCGTACCTCCGCTGGCCCAATCCCAGAGTCAGATGGAGAACGTGAACTCCTGCAGCCATCAGACCAGGATGACGAGGGTGTCTCAGGGGACATAGGCCATGTGCAGAAGAGGTTAAACACATGGAGGTTGGGGTCTGACATACTTGAGTTCCGCCGGCTCTGTCACTTCCGGCTGCTGAGCGTCAGAGGACTGATGTGACCTACCTCAGAGAAGTGTAGGTCGGATTAATTACAGTGACACATATAAAAAGTACTTGTCGCCGTGCCTGATACAAAATCGGAGAGGTACTGTAATTATGAGCAGGTAGGGTAGGCCAGGGTATACAAGCTGCCCTTCCTCTCACACCGGAATTAGGCCCTAGGGAGGGCGGAAGAGAGGCCCACGGAGCAGCGCGGGACAATCTCCCCCATGATGAGCTGCACCGGCAGCTGGGTTTTTGTGGCGAAGGCCTGCAGTGGAGGAAAAGGTGTTGCCTCTAATCTGTTCCCTGGAGAACGCTTCAGGGAGCTCACAGGTGGCTCACAAACATCCTTCCAAAGTGGCACCCTACACCCATGGCCCAGACACACCCGTCTTCCTGGAACATAATGGGCTTCTCTCCATCCCCCAACCCGGCCCTCCAGGCTCCTGTCGCCTCACCAATGTTCACCACTTCCTGCAAACCCTGGAACAAAACCACCATGTGACACTCTATGTTTCTTGAATGCTGATTGACAAAGCAATATGGATAGGGTGATGATTCCAATTATGCTACAATTATCATACAAATATTTATCAGTGTTTGGAAAACTTATATGCCAAGATTGCTA